>NC_068312.1:7076045-7271045 GCF_025860055.1 Xyrauchen texanus
CTGTTCCAGGGGCGCTGTCGAGCCCCCTGCCACGCCCGGTACCAGCTTCAGCCCGCCCTAATGACCGCAGGTTCTGACCCGTGTGCAAAGTTTCAAGAGTTTTTGAGCATGTTAAGAGCCCCAAAAGTGCCCCGTAAGTCGTAAAAAATAAATAATAATAATAATAATAATAAATATAGCTGCAAGCAGCGATGGCGGGCCCAAGCCGGTGGCACTGCCACCCCAGTGCCTTTAGGGTTGCTGTGCACGATGGGCAATAACGTAACCTCGCTTTGACTGTCGAGAAGATGTGTGCTGTAGACCTTGCATCAGTGTGGGCTCTGCAAAAGTGCGCATCGAGGGCACATATCAACCACAAAGTATGCGTGAGCACCCTTCTGATACCTAAAATGAAAAATGAGACACCCTACGGTCTCATGGAGTTAATGGACACATGAAATAAGTACACAAGACTGAAAATTCATATGAAGTGTGCCATTTGGGACAGGGCCTATGACCGTGAACCACAATAGTCACATCTATGAGGTAATTCAAATGTAGAATAATTTTTAATGTCATAGGATGTCATAGGCCAATATCTTTTGCAGCACTTAAATGTGTTAATCCAGAAGGCCAGTATTTATCTGGAGGTCTTTGTACAGGTTTATTAATGTAATTATAATTTACGCTTATGTGTTCCTATGATATGCAATGGAAGTACATTTTTATGTTTAACATGGGTGTATTCACAATACATAGCATACTGATATCATATTTTACGATTATTTATCATTATGTTAAGTAGATCATTAAAGTTAAGATAGTAAATGTATTTATATATTTTGTAGTAGCTAATATAACAAGCAAGTACACTGTGGGAATTATGAATTATACCAATGGAGTCGTATGGATTGCTTTTATGCTCCCATTATTATGCTGTCCTTTTTATTCATAAATTAATTTCTCGCCACGCCAAAACGTTGGAGATATCAAAATCCATCCGCAATGTAGCATCCTCAATGTCTTGACTTCATGCTGACCGAGATTGGTGGCTATTGGATTAATTCTCTAGGAGGAATATATATAATTCCAGAGCATGTGTTTCCAAACAACCTATAATAGCCGACTTCCTGTTGGGCTGGCGTAAAACTTAGAGCACCTAAAGTTGTTCGCCCGATGAGATCTAGAAGTGTTCCAAGTTTCATATTATTACATGCAAGCATGTTTGATATATGGACCAAGTTTTCAGACCTCGCTCAAGGGGCGCTGTCGAGCCCCCTGCCACGCTCGGTACCAGCTTCAGCCCGCCCCGATGGCCGCTGGTTCTGACCCGGTGCAAAGTTTCAAGAGTTTTTGAGCACGCTAAGGGCCCCAAAAGTCCCGAAACCTTGAAAACAATATCTTAATGCAAATCTCACCCAACAGAGAAACCCCTCTCCTCCCCCTCCCTCCCTCCCTCCCCCACACACACACACACACACACACAGAATCGCAGGTCTGTCTGTCAGAGAGAGAAAAATTCAGAGAAATCCACATTCAAACCACAATATCTGACTTTCTGTTGGTCGGAGCTAATGACTGTAAATTAGAAAGTTGTTCAGCTCGACGAGAACAATATACACGCCGAGTTTTGTAACTGTAGATAGAACTAACTAAGTTATAACACACTTCATGTGTCCTTTTTAGTCCTAAATCAATTTCCTCGCCACGCCAAACCGCTCGAGATATCAAAAATCCGTCCGAATGTAGCATCCTCAATGTCTTGACTTCATGCCGACCGAGTTTGGTGGCGATTGATTCATTCTCTAGGAGAAATATATATAATTCCAGAGCATGTGTTTCCAAACAACCCATAATAGCCGACTTCCTGTTGGGCTGGCGTAAAACTTAGAGCACTAAAGTTGTTCAGCCCGATGTGATCTACAAGTGTACCGAAGTTTCATATTATTACATGCAAGCATGTTTGATATACGGACAAGTGTTTGAATCCCATTCCAGGGTGCGCTGTCGAGCCCCCTGCCACGCTCGGTACCATCTTCGCCCGCCCTGATGGCCGCGGGTTCCGACCTGTGCAAAGTTTCAAGAGTTTTTGAGCACGCTAAGGGCCCCAAAACCTTGAAAAACAAAAATAAAAGCATTTCACTCATCAGCAAATCAGCCCCTCCCCCAGACACAGAGAGACGTAGGGTCAGTGGGAGAGGCAGAGAAAATTCTCCAAAAAATCCACATTCAAACCAAAATATCTGACTTTCTGTTGGTCTGAGCTAATGACTGTATATTAGAAAGTTGTCCGGCTCGATGAGAACAATATAATTACTGAGTTTTGTGACTGTGGGTTAAAGTATAAAACCAACCCCCTCACTTTTGTCAAAAGGTGGCGCTACTGAGCCCCTGCACCACGCCCGTTTCTGAAAATTTGCATATGTCTACTGGCTAATAAATGTGATGTGTCTGTCGAGTTTCATGCAATTTCAAGTATGCTAAGAGTCTAAAAAGCATCAAAAAAGAATATTCGAGTTTGAAGCATTGCCGCTGCAACACTATCCAAGATATCAATAATCCTTTCACATGTCTACATCTGCCGTGTGTTTACATTACACACCAAAAGTTTTAAGTAAATCGGGTAAAAATAAGAGGGTGATTTCAAAGCATTTTGAAAGTGACACACTTCCTTCTGCCAGTTGGTGGCGCTATAACTTTGACTCACAATAGTCACATCCATGCGATCGGGCTCTTACAGCGAACAAACTGCTGAAGTTTCATCGAGATCAATTAATGTATGCAGAAGTTATAACACACTTCCTGTTTCTCTTTTCGCGCCATCATTTCGCTTCCTCGCCACGGCCAAACTGTTCGAGATATCAAAAATCCGCCGGCAATTTTTCATCCTCAATGTCTTGACTTCATGCTGACCGAGTTTCGTGGCGATTGGTGGAATTCTCTAGGAGGAGTATTTCAAATTCCATTGCATGCCTTTTCCAAACAACCCTAAATAGACGATTTCCTGTTGGGCTGAGGTAAAAAGTAAAAGTATGAAGGATATATGAAACGATGAGATCTATATGTGTACCAAGTTTCATATTATTACATGCAAGCGTGTTTGATTTATGGACCAAGTTTTCGGACCTCGCTCCAGGGGCGCCGTCGAGCCCCCTGCCACGCCCGGTACCAGCTTCAGCCCGCCCTAATGGCCGCGGGTTCTGACCCGTGTGCAAAGTTTCAAGAGTTTTCGAGCACGTTAAGAGCCCCAAAAGTGCCCCAATAGTCGTAAAAAAAATAATAATCATAGTCATCCTAACGAAAACAATAGGGCCTTGCCTTTTCAAGGCTTGGGCCCTAATAATAATAATAATAATAATAATAATAATAATCCTAACGAAAACAATAGGGTCCTACGCACTTTGTGCTTGGGCCCTAATAATAATCCTAACGAAAACAATAGGGTCCTACGCACTTTGTGCTTGGGCCCTAATAATAATAATAATAATCCTAACGAAAACAATAGGGTCCTACGCACTTTGTGCTTGGGCCCTAATTATTAGAAGAACAACAGGGCCTCCGCTTTTTCAGTGCTTTGGCCCTAATAAGCCTTAGAAGAACAATAGGGTCTCCGCACTTTCAGTGCTTGGGCCATAATTATTAGACCTAAATGTAATAAAGGCCCTAAATGTATTAACTTATGGTCCAACATTTATAGAAATGCACTTTAAAATATATACTGATGTTTATACACTCATTTTCGATCATTGTTGGGTAAGTAACTACATTTGACTACAAATTACTATTCTAAAATTGTAATCAGATTGTTGACTTTATAGATTATTTAATTAAACAGTTATCACAGTACCATTTCTTTTAAGTACCATCCTAAGACACTTTTAACACAAAACCTTTTGTTTTTCCACTTAACAAATTCAAAATAATGTCTATTTTCCTCCTTTCTCATTGACATGTAGGTAATGCATCCCCTTCAAAATGCAAACTTATCACCAACCTATGTATAAATGAACGTAATTCACATTTTAAAATTATTCTACATATTTTATATTATTATTGAAATATGTGTAACCAGAGACTATTAAGCAGAGACGGATCACTTCTATTAAAGTAATTGGGAGAAATTGGACATCTTAGCAAAGAGCTCTAGCACCCAATGGATGTAGAACAGAACCAAACATACAGCTTTACAGGTAAAAGAGCCAATCACCATTTAGACAAAGACATTGCCTGTCAATCAACTCGAGAACGCACATGTGCATTAGCTATTCAAGACTGGGAAAATTGTGTTGTTTTTTAGTATGAAGTAAAGAAGCACAATTTATGATACCAGTTTTGGTGATTTAATATATGTTATTTTTATAATATCTTGTATTATAATATATGTTATATGTTATTATCTTGACCAACCGTTTTGGAGATTTCGGTCTTTCCCCATTCAAGTAGATAGGAGCTGCACTGACATTGTAACGAACGCCAATCCCCAAGTTCACCCCGCCCCCTCTAGCTCTCACACTCGCTCCCAATCACCGGAATATTAGTTTCACCTGCACTGTTATATTCCTCTATTTATACCCTGCCCTTTCTCCCCACAGTTGTTGGTTATTGTTTAGTTTCCTCTCGCTTTGCCAGCTCTAGTGTTTCGCTAGCTTCCCTGTTTAAACTACTCTCTTGTTTTGTCTCTGTGTATTCTGATCTCCCGGCTTCGACCTTACGCTTCCCTTTACTACGCTTCTTTGGATTTGCCCCTTTGTTTTGTTCTGATCTCCCGGCTTCGACCTTACGCTCCCCTTTACTACGCTTCTCTGGATTTGCCCCTTTGTACTTTTGCCATTCTGCCAATAAAGCAGTTTTTCCCCGACATTGTGACTATCTCATCTTTGGAGTGTGACAGAATAACCAACCCCCACTTAGCCCAGTGGTGCCACATCTCAAGGTGAATTCTTTGGATGGAGCACCCCTCGGGTCGGGTTTTATTTCCTTCAGAACTATGCCATTGTCCCTCCAAGTAGGCTTGTTCCACAAGGAGACCATCCAGCTTTTTATTGTTCAGTCACCCAGGGACCCAGTAGTGTTGGGTCACCCCTGGTTATCTCTTCTCGACCCCCATATTTCCTGGCGCACGGGGGAGCTGTTGCGCTGGACTGACCATTGTCTGTCCCACTGCATTTCCCTTCCTGTTTTTTCTACCTCCGTAGAGAGCCCCGAGGTGAGATCTCCGGTCTCCATTCCCCCGGAGTATTCTTCTTATGCTGATGTGTTCGAAACGACCCAGGTCAACCTCCCTCCACATCGTAGTGTGGACTGCACCATTGACCTCCTCCCGGGGTCCCCGCTCCCAAAGAGCAGAGAATACCCCTTAACGCTGCCTGAAACCAAGGCCATGGAGGACTACATCGACGAGGCGCTCAGTCTCGGCATAATTCGACCATCCACCTCCCCAGTAGCATCAGGCTTCTTCTTCGTAGAAAAGAAGGATGGCGGACTTCGTCCCTGCATCGATTACCGTGCCTTGAATAAGGTAACGGTCAAGTTCGCCTATCCCTTGCCTCTCATCCAGCTGGCCCTTGAGCAAGTCAGCAAAGCCAAGATTTTCACTAAACTTAACCTCAGGAGCGCATACAACCTCGTGCACATTCGCAAGGGGGACGAGTGGAAAACTGCGTTCATCACGACCAGGGGGCACTATGAATACTTGGTGATGCCATACGGCCTCGCTAACTCCCCTTCGGTGTTTCAGTCGTTCATGAACGAGATCTTCCGAGACATGCTGGACCAATTCCTCGTCGTCTACGTAGACGATCTTTTAATTCACTCCTCCACACTCTCAGAACACACCCACCACGTCTCGAGGGTGTTACAGAGACTCAGAGAGCACAATTTGTTTGTTAAGGCAGAGAAGTGCGCCTTTCATCGTTCCTCCGTCTCCTTTCTGGGCTATGTCTTGTCTGCAGGAACGATGAAGATGGAGACCGACAAGGTTGCCGCAGTCCTGTCCTGGCCAGAACCTAGGACGCTGAAGGAGCTCCAACGGTTTCTGGGTTTCGCCAACTACTACTGGCGAAAACTTCGGTCATCCGAAACTTCGGTAAGATCGCCGCACCCCTCACGACTCTGACATGAGGCAACCCGAAGTCCCTCACATGGAACACTCCTGCACAACAGGCCTTTCAAGCTCTAAAAGACGCATTTACCACTTCCCCTGTTCTCCAGCAACCCGATCCAACTCTCCCGTTCGTGGTAGAGGTGGACACCTCTGAGGTGGGGGTGGGAGCGGTACTCTCACAGCCACACGGAACTCCCGCTAAGCTGTATCCTTGTGCCTTCTACTCCCATATACTGTCCTCCCCCGATCAAAACTATGACGTCGGGAATAGAGAGTTGCTAGCCATTAAACTAGCCCTTGAGGAATGGCGTCATTGGTTGGAAGGTTCTAAGTTCCCTTTCGTTGTCTTCACAGACCACAAGAACCTGGAGTACATTCGTTCAGCCAAGAGGTTAAACCCCAGACAAGCCAGGTGGGCCATGTTTTTCACTCGTTTTAACTTTTCCGTAACCTTTCGCCCTGGCTCCAAAAACACCAAGGCAGATGCTCTCTCTCGACTCTTCAGCTACGGCTCGAACCCTTCGGAGCCAGAGACTATCCTCTCCACATCATGTGTCATAGCCCCCGTGAGGTGGGAATTGACAGAGGCCATCCTACGGGCTCAAGGTAACGAACCCGCGCCTCCTCAGACCCCCCCCCAACAAGATGTATGTACCTACCGTCATTCGCCCTCAGCTTATGCAGTGGGTCCATACTTCCCTTTGTTCCGGCCATCCGGGTATCACCCGTTCCATCGAGCTGCTCACTAAGAAGTTTTGGTGGCCCTCACTCAAGGACGACGTCCATGACTATGTCCTTTCCTGTCCAGTCTGTGCCCAGTCCAAAACTCCCCGTCACCTCCCCGCTGGACTCCTCCAACCGTTGCACATACCTGATCGGCCATGGTCCCACATCGCCATGGACTTCATCACCGACTTGCCTCCTTCCGACGGTCAGACGGAGATCCTAGTGGTGATAGACAGGTTCTCAAAGATGTGCCGCTTCATTCCCCTACCTGGACTACCCAACGTGACCCAACTGGCCGACCTCGTAATCAACCACGTCTTCCGGAACTTTGGCATCCCCGAGGAGATTACGTCCAATAGAGGGACTCAATTCACGTCTCGATTCTGGCGAGCCTTCAGCGACAGACTGAGCATCCAGCTCAACTTCTCCTCGGGATACCACCCCCAAACCAATGGTCAGACTGAGCGCCACAACCAGGAGATAGGTAAATACCTGAGAGCCTACTGTGCCCAGAACCAGGGTAACTGGCACACCTACCTTCCTTGGGCCGAATACGCCCAAAATAGCCTGGTCAGCTCTTCTACCCGCCTCACCCCATTCCAATGCATCCTGGGTTATCAGCCTCCCCTTTTCCCTTGGGAGGCCAATCCCAGTGATGTTCCGGCGGTGGATGCCTGGGCCCAGGGGTGCACCCAGGTCTGGAGAGCCACCCATGACCGTCTACAACACACCACTCAGACCCAGAAATCCAAGGCAGACCGCCGACGCCGACCCACTCCTATATTCCATCCGGGCCAGCGTGTGTGGTTGTCGACCCGAGACATCCGCCTTTGTCTCTCGTCCAAAAAGCTGAGCCCTAAGTACGTCGGCCCTTTTAATATTGTGCAAAGAATTAACCTTGTCACATATAAATTACTTTTGCCACCCCGCTACAAAATCTGTCCTGTGTTTCATGTTTCCCTTCTTAAGCCCATATTTTACAGCCCCATGTTCCCACCCACTGCATCCCAGACACCCCCTCCGCCACTCGATGTCGGGGGTCAGCCCGCATATACTGTCCGGGCCTTGTTAGACTCCAGACGTCAGGGTGGCCAGTTGCAGTACCTGGTAGACTGGGAGGGCTACGGACCTGAGGAACAGTCGTGGGTACAGTTGAGGGATGTCTTGGACCAAGCTCTCAAGCTTGATTACCATCGCCAGCATCCCGATCGTCCCGCACCACTTCCCAGAGGTCGCGCTATGCTTCTCTGGATTTGCCCCTTTGTACTTTTGCCATTCTGCCAATAAAGCAGTTTTTCCCCGACATTGTGACTATCTCATCTTTGGAGTGTGACAGACATGACTGGAAATAACCTCCCGAGAGCATTCCAAGGATGGCTGACTGTGGAGTGACTTGCTAGGAAGACTTTGGTGTAACCCAAGTAATTAAAAGTATCTTAATTGAAAGCCAGTAACTGGAATCTGATTACAAGAATTTGAAATGAAATCTGCTACTTTTAATACTGACAAAGTAGTTCGATTACCGCAGTTAATTACTTTGTAATTAGATTAGACCAAACACTGCTAATGATAGCTTGTATAATGACATTAGCATAGTTTATGAAGGTAAACAGTTTACATAATTTACATAAAGTATTGTTAAATGGCCATCATTCTTCACTAAAGAAGCTCATTCTCACAACAAGTATATAATTAGCTTTAATTAGGATAAATGTAAAGGAGTTATATATATTATTATTATTGCTCTGACTACGCGAGGTGCAGTATAGTCACTCATTAATAAATGGCCTGTAAGAACTGTAAACATTATAACTCTAACTGATTAACTGATGGTTCAATGGTGTAAATTTCAATTTATTACAATTAGAGCATTCATTACATTTATGACCACAAGTGTTTTAGGTATTAAAAACCTTAGGTATTATATATATTTTAGGTATTATAAAACCTTATTATATACACAGACACGTTATAAACTATTTGTTATATTTATGGCTTTTATTACATTTAGGACCATTTAATAAATTTTTGCCCTCAACAAATGTCCCTACCACCAAACGCTGAAATAGTTGTCCTGATAAATCACACCTGTCTCATACAGCAAGTAAAGAATCTGACTGTGGCCTGTATGTTTTTGCGCCTAGAACACCTTTGCAACCACCCACAACACCCAAGCATCATGGCAACAAGTTTTGCACC
This sequence comes from Xyrauchen texanus, assembly GCF_025860055.1. Taxonomy (NCBI): domain Eukaryota; kingdom Metazoa; phylum Chordata; class Actinopteri; order Cypriniformes; family Catostomidae; genus Xyrauchen; species Xyrauchen texanus. The sequence continues at coordinate 7,085,053 of NC_068312.1, forward strand.
TGCAAGAACAAATCAAATGAAGCCAGATTCGAACTTGTGTCACTCACAAAAGCATCATGCTCAATGTGATACATGTTCTTGCTGCTATGCCAGAGCTCTGATGGGCTTGCAATGTGAAAATGTCAGCAATGTTTTCATTAGTAAATCATAACTCAGATCCACTGGCAATTTCTGGATGAAACATTTATTTCTTTTATTTTTGAAAGTAAGCAGCCATCATTAAAACAACTTAGGTTGGCACTCCTTTTATATGACAAACAAGCTGTCAATCATCATTGCATGCAACATTCTTTTTAAAATTTTTACGATAAATAAAAATGGATTCCTGTATCTGTCACGGTCCTGTCAACTTGTCAGGTTGGGTTTTCGTCTGATGGGACTGTGACATCATCTTTCCCTGTCTGTCTTGTGTTCCGTGTACAAGCTTTGTGCGAGTGCATGGGTCTGGTCGTGAGTTAACGCTATGTGTGAGTTACCACCGTGTGCTCTCCGGCGATGTCACGGTCCTGTCACCTTGTCAGGTTGGGTTTTTGTCTGACGGGACTGTGGCATCACAGTTCCCTGTCTGTCTTGTGTTTTGTGTATGTTCTTTGTGTGAGCACACGGGTCCGGTTGTAAGTTAACCGCTCCTCGGTCTGTCTGGTTCATGTCCGGGGCTTGGTGTCTGGATCCTGAATTCCTGTCTGATTCGGTTTTGGTCTGTGTCAGGTTCCAGGCACTCATGCTCCATGTTCTGTTTGTTTTGTTCCAAGCATGTTGACGTTTTCGCCCTCATGTGTTTCAGGTGCTGATGTCATGTGGAATCAGCAGTTCCATGGAAAAACCCTGATTGTTTCCATGGGAACGCTGATCATGCCATATTTCAGCTGGTGAGTGGCACCTGCCCCTTGTTTGTTCATGTCTATATTAATCCCCTCATGTGTCATGTCCTCTGCTGGATTGTTGAATGTTAGCTGTAGTTCAGTGTTGACTGAATGTAGTTTGTTGTGAATGTAGTCTGTAATGACTGTTACGTGTTACCATTATAGAAAGCTGAATGATGTGAAGTAACTGTGAAGTTTTCTCTACCTAGCTGGTCCTGTCTCGTGTATCTGTTGGTTGCCTGCTTGTCGGGTGTGTGGCTGCTTCCCAGTTTGCTGTGTAACCTCATCTTCCATGGAGGATACTTCATCTCAGCCTGCGTGTCGGGAGTGAGGTTGATTTCCAGTTTGCTGCGTGTCGGGAGTGAGGTTGATTTCCAGTTTGCTGCGTGTCAGCTAAGCTTCAACTGAGGATTCCATAAAATCCATTCCTGACTTCCACAACTCAGTGACTAATATTTATTGAAAAAAATCAATATCCTTTGAACTGTTCCTCTTCTCTTGGGTCTGTTTGTCTCGCTATCGCTCTGACAGTATCTGAATGGTACAAGACTTGGTGACTTTTCCTCCAAACATACAAAAAATTGGACCAATTCGATAAGTCTAAGTGGTATTAAAAAAAAACAAAAAAACACACTTTTACAGTTTGTGGTCAAAATTGACCGATCCATAAAAAAAAAACAGCATTTTTTTATTTGTCAAATACAATATATAATGTTAGACCTTACCATGTTTTTTCTACAGTAACATACATGTAACACTGTTGCTGGCTACTTAGTGTAAGAACCTAATAACGGTAAGCTACTGCATTTGTTGTGTACAGTAATTTACTGATTACTGTAATTGGTTGCTGAGGTATATTACTGTACAATTATAAATTGTACTATAACTAGCTGTAAATATCCCTTACATTATTATTTGTAGATTTTATTATAAACATTTTAGACAATTTATAAATATTAAAGAAAACAATTTATTATTATTATTATTATTATTATTATTATTTTGTTTTATTGGAGCAGTACAAGAGTTAGGGAATTGGATCATGACATACAGTAATTCTATATAGTAAACAATAAAGGTATAGTTCACCCAAAAATAACTATTCTTTCATCATTTACTCACTCTCATGCCATCCCAGATGTGTACGACTTTCTTTTCTTCTTCTTCTGAACACAAACAAATATTTTCAGAAGAATATTTCAGATCTATATAGATCCATATAATGCAAGTGAATTGTGGCTAGAACTTTGTAGCTCCAAAAATCACTGAGTCTTATGGGTTACTTTTATGCTACCTTTATGTGATTTTTGGAGCTACAAAGTTCTAGCCACCATTCACTTGCATTATATGGATCTAAAGAGCTGAAATATTCTTCTGAAAATATTTGTTTGTGTTCTGCTGAAAAAAGAAACATATCTGGGATGGCACGATGGTGAGTAAATGATAAGAGAATTTTCATTTTTGGGTGAACTATCCAAAACTATAAGTAAAAGGGTACGCAACATATACAGCAATTAAAAAGTTAACAAGGATAAAAATGTATTCAGATTCGTCGTCAGTCAGTGCAGTCACCAAAATCAAGTGAACGCTGAAAGAAAATAATATATGATCAGTGTTAAAATGTATGAGTATGTGTATGTAAATAAGATTTAAAAACAATAAGATCCCAAAAGAAGTGCATAATATAGTTAAGAAGAAATTTCATCATTGCTTTAAAAAAAAAAAAAAAAGTTACACCTGTAATATTTCCAGTCAAAAATGACTTGAACAGTAAAGCGGCCCAATAGGAGGGTTAAGTTAGATCCATGCTCAGGGGCAGAATATGACTAGCAAAGGCCCTGGGGCAGACTTCAAGCATTGTAGGTAAGTATCTGTGCAATTGCGCGGTCAGCTCAAGGTGCTTTTTTATGTCACATTTGACACTGTTAGCAAGGATGAGCTCATTTGCTGAACAAACATCATGCAACAATGTAAAACAGGTGTCTAGCATGCAAGCAAATGTGAGTGAAAATTACTGCGTGTGAATGTGGCAAATTATTTGGCTGTACCAAATGTCTGATACCTGTCATCAAAGCTTATGAACTTATTCCATCAGAATCAAAACACCCTATGCATCTAACCTTAAATGCAAATTACGTTTGAAATTGTGAATAAACAAACAAACAGAGAAACTAATATCATGGACAACTGACATGTGCGAGTCTGGCAAATCAGTGAAGTATCAATAATCACCTAGCAGTGTGCTGGGCTGGCGAAAAAACATGCTTGTGTGAGGCACGATTCATGAGTAGAAGCATTTGTTTAACTACAAAAGATAGGGTTATTTTTCTGACCTTTATGACACAACCATTTTGGTGTTTCTACACTAGAGGGCACACAAAATTATTTTTGCCAGTGAAAAATACATGAACTGGGTTTGAATGTTATTTTAGACTGTGATGAAATTAAAAGAATGGTAAATCTCAGAATTTCATTCGCCTACATCATTTTCACCTCACATACCCCCAGGGGTACACGTATCCCAGTTTGGGAAACACTGCCCTAGACTACATTACATTGGTAAAATGAGTTAAGAGTCTGTTTTTGAATGTTTGTGATCTTAAACTTCAGCTGTCAAAAGATGCTCTGCTTTAAGATGCTCTCTTTCTTTCTTTCTTTCTTTCTTTCTTTCTTTCTTTCTTTCTTTCTTTCTTTCTTTCTTTCTTTCTTTCTTCCTGTAAAACCTGTATAGAATTCTAACTAGCATTTAAAACTATTTGAAAGTTTGTTTCAACCAACTTCACGTATTTAGTTTATTCAGTAATACATTTTTTGTAATGTAGTGCAAACATGCAGTTATAGCAATAAATATTATAATAAACATTTTTGTTCGGCAGCCCTTTTATACAAAGAATACAGCTAAACCATATAAAGCCTAACATATGAAATAATAGTCATTTTTTAAAAACCTGTTTAAACCTATTTATTCTACAAAATAATACAATTTTAAGCACATTGCTTGAAATCAGTAAATACTAATTTTGAAATATCAGTAACAAAATAAATGTTATTGGTAATTTCACTTTATCAAAGTCAGCAAAGATTTCATTTAAACAAAGATATGTGCATTAAAACGTGATGGTAGCTATTTTGGAAAATTATATAACAAGTTCTTCTACTTCCAGTACAGCATGAAGACAATAAACATCTCATACACATTGTGATGATGATGTAAGGGCTTTAGAAAGTCAAATATGATACCCACAGTGTTATAAGGTTAAAGAGTTGCTAAAAAAATATAATTAGAAAAAGAAAGGCAAAAAGTGTCCTATAAGCAGTGTTGGGGAGTAACTGAATACATGTAATGGGATTACGTATTTATAATACAAAATATTAGTAACTGTATTCCACTACAGTTACAATTTAAATTGTTGGTAATCAGAATGCAGTTTCATTCAAAATGTATTTTGATAAATTAAGAGTTTACTTCGCATTTTATTGCCATTTGTTCAATTTAATATTCAGTCTATTCAGTTGGAAAACATTTATCCATATAAATGATCCAATATAAAGTGCATTTGAACAGCGGTAAAACTTTAAGATGTGTTACATTCATAAGAGCAGACAGAGAAGTACGTTTTGAAGTAAGTTTGGAGCAGCAGAAATATAAATAAACCCCCTGTAAATTGTCATGTGAACATTTAGCTTTATGCCAAGCTAAAAAGCTATTTCTAGCCATTTCATTTGCACCTGTTACCAGGCATGATCATATATTTTTATCAAGAAAATCCACGTTAGATAATAATTTTTTTCTCTAGTAAGACCTTCGATATTAGGACAAAAATCATCTTGGTTACTATTGTAACCTCCATTCCCTGATGGAGGGTCTCTCTTGAGAGCCTCACGCATCTCAGAACTTTGAGAAAAGACCAATGAGAAATTGGCAGACAGAATTTGCATGTCCCAACGTCGGACATACGGGTATAAAGCGAGGGAAATGAGTCTGTCCATTCAGGTTTTTGCCCTGAGGAGCCGAGACTGAGGTTCGGCCATAACAGTGGTTATTTCAGCATCGGCCGGGAGTACACGTCTCGTTCCCTCCATCAGGGAACGGAGGTTACATTAGTAACCTAGACGTTCCCCGTCTGTCGCTCACTTCGCCGTTGAAGTGACACTAGGGGTCCATATTTAATTACGCCGTGCATAGAGTTAAAGCGGCTGGGACCATCTTAACGCTATCTCAAGCATTGGGGAAGGCATTCTTTTCCAACTGCTATTCTTTCAGGGGGAAAAGACCCCACGGAGACCACACTTGCCCAGGCTAGGGGAGGTAAAAGAGTGTTGAAATACATCACATGGGTTTTCAGGCCACATGTGGAAAATGGCACAGTGGTAGATCCTACCTGCTGAGAGGGAGGAGTTGCTACATCACGGCAACCAGGGGGCAGCGGGGACTGCTCAAGGGAGATGCGGGTCCGCTCGTAAGGGGACCGTACCGCGGAAAATACACACAGGGGGATTAATCCACACAGGGGCCCTTCCTGTCGAGCACCTATTCCATTGCAGAATAGTTTCAGTACCCGTAGTGGGTCTGGTCAGGGAATTCCTCAGCTGAATTTGTGGACCAGAAGGCTAGGGAGGAGTCATCCAGGGAGCCGAGTTAGTGGGGTCTCCTGGGATAAGAGTGCACGAGATCACCTCAGTGGAGGGAAAAGGTGCTAGATGCAAGCGGTACATCCGGTCAGTTATTTCCACGTTACCTGAGTTCTACTGGCTCGGACCTGAGAGAACACAGGATAAAACTGACTCAACCCTGAGATTGTAAAATCTCGTAAAGGTATTGGGTGTTGCCCAACCTGCTGCTCTGCATATGTTTCCTAGGGAGGTGCTGTTGACCAGTGCCCACCAGAATGCCACACTTGAGTGTGCTCAAACCCGCAACGGGGCGGGCTCGGCCTGGGTGTGATAGGCCAATGCTATGGCATCAACAACTCAGTGGGAAAGCCTCTGTTTGGAGACAGTGTTCCCTTTCCGCCGTCCACCAAAGCAGAAAAAGAGCTGCTCAGAATGTCTAAAGCTCTGCGTGTGGTCCACATAAGTACGCAGGGCACATACTGGACACAGCAATGACAGGGCTGGGTCTGCCTCCTCCCGGGGCAGCGCTTGCAGGTTCACTACTTGGTCCCTGAAGGGGGTCGAAGGAACCTTGGGCACGTAGCCCGGTCATGGTCTTAGGACAATGTGAGTGTCTGCCGGACTGAACTCCATGCAGGTGTCGGTGACAGAGAAGGCTTGCAGGTCCCCAACCCTTTTGATGGAGGTGAGTACGATCAGGAGGGCTGTCTTCAGGGAGAGGGCCTTGAGCTCGACTGATTCTATAGGCTCGAAGGGGGATCTCTGAAGGCCCAAGAGGACCACTGAGAGATCCCAGGGGTTTTACAGGCTTGGTTCGGGATCTCCGCACGCAGGGAGTTGGCATCTTCGGCGTGCACTGAGGTAAAGCGGACACCGCCAAAAGGGGGTGGGGGCCTGGCAAACTGGATCGCATAGGTGAGTCGGATGGTCCTGGCCAACAAGCGTGATGGGTTGTGAAGTGAAAGCCAGGCGTCCAAGCTCCGTTCGTGGGGGACCAAGGGGACAATAATTTTTGATGTTCCCGGCGGGTACCCCACAGAGCCTCTGCAGCAAAGGGACGGAGTCCCCCAAAATTTCTGCGGGAGGATCTACGCCCTTACTTCATTGTACCCAAGAAAGGCGGCGGCTTACGACCAATCCTGGACCTGCGAGTTTTCAATTGGGCCTTGTTAAAACTCCTGTTCAAAATGCTCACGCAGAGAAATATTCTGGCTGGTGTTCAGCATCTAGATTGGTTCGCAGCGGTAGACCTGAAGGACGCGTACTTCCACGTCTCAATTCTGCCACGACACCGACCCTTCTTACGGTTTGCGTACGATGGCCAGGCGTTTCAGTACAAAGTCCTCCCCTTCGGCCTGTCTCTGTCCCCTCGCGTCTTCAAGAAGGTCACAGAGGCGGCCCTTGCCCCGCTACGAGTAGCCGGCATCTGCATTCTCAACTACCTCAACAACTGGCTCATCCTAGCACACTCTCGAGAGTTACTATGCACACACAGAGACCAGGTGCTCTGGCACCTCAGCCGCTTGGAGCTTCAGGTCAACTGGGAAAAGAGATGCTCACTCCGGTTCAGAGCATCTCTTTTCTCGGGTTGGAGTTAGACTCAGTCTCAATGACAGCACGTCTCACGAGCGAGCGTGCTCAGTCGGTGCTGGACTGCCTCGCTTCCTTCAAGCCAGGCACAGTGGTCCCTCTAAAATTTTCCAGAGGCTCCTGGGGCATATGGCGTCCTCCGCGGCGGTCGCGCCACTGGGGTTGATGCATATGAGACCACTCCAGCACTGGCTCCAGACTCGAGTCCCGAGACAAGCATGGCACCACGGCACGCATCGGGTAAGGATCACCCCCGCCTGCCTCAAAACACTCCGACCCTGGACAGACCTCTGCTTTTTACGGGCAGGAGTGCCCCTGCAGCAGGTGTCCTGGTTACAACGGACGCCTCCTGGTCCGGGTGGGGTGCCGTGTGCAGCCATTGGAAAGGGGCCCCGCTGCGTTGGCACATCAATTGCCTGGAGTTGCTGACCGTCCTTCTTGCTCTCAGGAAGTTCCTCCCGTTAGTTCGGGACAAACATGTCCTCGTGAGATCGGACAGCACCACGGTGGTGGCGTACATAAATCGCCAAGGCGGCGTACGCTCCCGCCACATGTCACAACTCGCCCGCCCGACTCAAGTCGCTGCGTGCCACTCACATCCCCGGCAAGCTCAACGTCGTAGCGGACGCGCTATCACGACAACGCCTGACCGGCGGGGAGTGGAGGCTTCACCCCCAGTCGGTCCAGCTGATTTGGGAATGGTTTGGTAAGGCCAAGGTAGACCTGTTCGCCTCCCAGGAAACCTCCCACTGCCCGCTCTGGTACGCCCTAACAGAGGCTCCCCTCGGGACAGACGCGCTGGCACACAGCTGGCCCTCGGGGCTGCGCAAGTACGCATTTCCCCCAGTGAGCCTTCTTGCACTGGTGCTGTGCAAGGTCAGGGAGGACAAGGAGCAAGTCACGTTAGTGGCTCCCTACTGGCCCACTCGGACTTGGTTCTCTGAACTCAGACTTCTCGCGACAGAAAGGACCTCCTCTCTCAGGGACGGGGCACGCTCTGGCACCCGCGCCCAGACCTCTGGAACCTCCACGTCTGTCCCTGGACGGGATGCGGAAGAGCTAGCCGGCTTACCGGTGACCGTTGTGAATACAATCTACCAAGCCAGAGCCCCCTCTACCAGGCACCTTTACGCCCTAAAGTGGCGCTTGTTCGCAGATTGGTGTTCTTCCCGAACTGAAGACCCGCAGAGATGCGCGATCAAGTCAGTGCTCCTGTTCCTACAGGAGAGGCTGGACAGGAGGCTGTCCCCATCCACCCTCAAGGTGTATTTTGCTGCCATTGCTGCCCACCACGATCCTGTAGACGGCAAATCTTTGGGTAAGCACGACCTGATCCTCAGGTTCCTGAGAGGCACCCGGAGGTTGAATCCCTCCCGGCCAGGCCTAGTCCCCTCCTGGGATCTCTCGGTAGTCTTGGCAGGACTCCAGAGACCTCCCTTCGAGCCGCTTGAATCAATTGGACTCAGGGCCCTCTCTCTTAAGATGGCCCTGCTGATCGAGCTCGCCTCTATCAAGAGGGTCGGGGACCTGCAAGCATTCTCTGTCAGCGACACTTGCCTGGAGTTCGGTCCGGCGGATACGTCTGTGATCCTAAGACCGCGACCGGGCTATGTGCCCAAGGTTCCTACCACACCCTTCCGAGCCCTGCGCATTTACCTGGACCGCACACAGAGCACCAGACGCTTTGAGCAGCTCTTTGTCTGCTTTGGGGGACGGCAGAAAGGGAATGCTATCTCCAAACAGAGGCTCGCCCACTGGGTTGTCGATGCCATCACACTGGCTTATCACACCCAGGCCGTGCCCCTACCCTTGTGGGTCCGAGCTCACTCAACAAGGGGTGTTGCATCCTCGTGGGCACTGGCCAAGGGCACCTCCCTAGCAGACATCTGTAGAGCCGCGGGTTGGGCAACACCCAACACCTTCGCAAGGTTTTACAACCTCCGCGTTGAGTCGGTTGCGTCTCGTGTTTTGTCAGGTCCGAGCCCGTAGAACTCGGTAACACGTAAACCAACTGGCCGGGTGGATCGCTTGCGCCGAGCGCCGCCCTTTTCCTGACATCAAGGTAAAGTAGTGCGCCTTCTTCCCAGGGCGCCCCACTCCGAGTCGGGACCCTGGTCGATTCCTCCCCAGCCCTCCGGGTCCACGGTTCAGCGGAGGAACTCGCCGACCCAGGCCCCTGCGGGTACCCTGATGGCTACCCTGTACTGGTATAGGTGCTCCACAGGTAAGGCCTCCTGCTCGGACTCCCCCTGTGTGTAAATTCCATGGTTCTGTCCCCTTACGAGCAGACCCCCGTGTCTCCCTTAGGCAGTTACATCTGCCCCGGTCGCCGTGCTGTAGCAATTCCCCCCTTTCGAGGCTGGATCTACCACCGCACCATACTTTCCACACGAGCCCTAAGACAGACGTGTGACGTGTCTACCACTTTTCCTCCCCAAGAAAAAGGGCAGGTGTGGTCTCTGACGGGTCTGGGTAAGACCCCCTTCCCTATATGCGTGTAAGGGCCCCGGCCGTGATTGCTCTATGCGAGAAACATAGAGAGAAAAGAGGCCCAGCCAGGCTGGCCCGTTCCCATGTTGGCAAACATCGCCTTGTTCCCCTCCCAGGGTAACTAGAAGGATTCCGATGTTCTTATGGGGCATTGGGGAAGGGTACGTGCAGCCAGGTACAGACGATGCATGGCACTGGATGAAATCCCTGCCCACCTCTGTATCAGCGGTTCACGTACACGGTTCAGCGCATGGCAAGATTGGAATGGGTCCCCTAGTGTCGCTTCTCCGACACAACGTGGAGAGAGCGACAGAAGGGGAACGTTTGGTTACGTATGTAACCTCCGTTCCCCGAGGGAGGGAACGACACGTTGTGTCTTTCCTCCGCCATGTCGCTGGACCATTTCCGGCTCCTCAGAAAAATCCTGAATGAACTCCCGTATTTGCGCCGCTTAAATACCCATATGTCCGGAGGCGGGACATGCAAATACCGGCTGCCAACTCTCATTGGCCTTTTTTCATAGATCAGAGGTGGATCTCGGCCCTCAAGAGAGACCCCTAGTGTCGCTTCTCCAACACAACGTGTCGTTCCCTCCCTCGGGGAACGGAGGTTACATACGTAACCAAACGTTTTTTATAGTCAAAGCAAGTAAAAAAATCTACCAGTGCTGAAGAAGAAATCCAAAGTATTTAGATTATGTTACTGACCTAGAGTAATCTCACGAATTACGCTACAAATTACATTTGTAATCTGTAGTGGGACACATTTTAAAAGTAACCCTCCCAACCCTGCCTATAAGAGTACTAGGGGCCCTCATAGTCACAGGGACATGTTGAGGGGGCCTTGAATAACAGGTAGGGCCCACATATTTGCAACCTGGTCTCATAGTGAAAATGTGACTCTATATACATTTTTTGTAAAACTTGTTAAACATGTCTCCAGGTACAATTCCATTTTACATTTACATTTATGCATTTGGCAGACGCTTTTATCCAAAGCGACTTACAGTGCACTTATTACAGGGACAGTCCCCCCGGAGCAACCTGGAGTTAAGTGCCTTGCTCAAGGGCCCAACAGTGGCATCTTGGTGGTGCTGGGGCTTGAACCCCCAACCTTCTGGTCAGTAACCCTGAGCCTCAACCACTGAGCCACCACTGCCCCAATTCCCTGCTGTTTCCAGGAGAAATGAACACTAAAGGTGCTACAACTATTCACTTCAAATCATGACTTATATATTTTTCTCTCTATTACTGAGACCATGCTATTTTATGATATTGACACACATTTAATCAAACACATCTTTTGAAAAACAACAAATTTTTATGCTTTTATTATAAGTCTGAGTTCAGACTTATTGTAGACCTACATACAGTAAATACACTTATTCCAACACAGATAGCTTGTGAAGATAGGACGTTGGAGTAAGATTCGGAGGACCACAGTTCAAGACCAGTCATGAACTCAAGATGATGTGTCAATACAGAGTCATAGAAGCAGCATGAAATTGGGTGGTTTAGAAAATGTGCTTTTTCATTTTAATACTGCATTTTAAAACATGTGGGCATTGACTTGGTAAGGATGTCTTTTCTTAAATGTGTCATTTATATTTGAAAACACTATTGGTTAGGTTCAGACAAAAGTGTTAGGTTAGGGAGGTATGTTTTTTTAATGATCTAAAACTCAACTTAAAACCAAGTCTGAATACAACACCATTTTACTTGCTTTTGGCACCCCTGCTGGACATTTCACTGAAAACTTGCAGCCAAACGTGACATACAGCATGACAGTTTTGAATTGCAAACATTTTGACATTCAATATTCAGTGTTGCCATTAATACGCTCTTTAAAAATGTATATTAAACAGTTTACTATAATGTTGAATTTCACATAATGAATCAGCAACATAGCAATGTATAAACATAAATCGGAGTCCAAAAGTCTGTATAGTGGCCATAAAAGTGAAACCATTTTCAAAATATGGAAATTTGAAGGATTTTGTTTTTCAGTTAAACTTTGAAGTAATCAAAATGACTTTAGAAACATGTAAACATGTTAAGATTAACATGTTAACATTCTGGATCACTAGGTCTGGATTTCTAGGTCACTAATCAAATGTAAGCAAATTTATGACTAATTTATACAAAAGGCCAGATTTCCTTGTTTCCACTAAAGCACAAAAGTTGCTCTATAGAACATTCTCAAATCATTCAGAATAAAATGGATAAAACATTTTGTATTTTTGTATTTAAACTAATTTAGAATTGTTGTTTTTTTGAGTGGCCTTAAACTTTTGAACTCCACTGATGATGTATTTTGTATAATTTTTTTGGCAATCCATTCTCACTCTCAAGGTATCGCAAATGAACACGCACATACTGTATTACAAAACAAACTTTTTTAGAAGCATATAATGAGTAAATATGTAAAAATGGGAATGAAATCCTTTCCGATCAGAAATTGTTATGTTGAAACTGTAACAGAAACATCAAATCTCAGCTCAGCTCCCCCTATTGACTTTATTGTATAGTACAGATGTGAGGTTTGGGGTTTTCTTCAAACAGAGGCATTAACAACCTCCTCATCTGACCACACAACCAGCTAGTGCAGACATTTAACTATAAGGTTTACAAAGTCTAGTGTTCAAATTCCAGAGAACACAGCGCATTTGTACTGCCTGTAATTTCAGATCTCCCTTTGTCATTTGTTTGTAATGGTCCATAGTCACAATTTGCATTTATGTAAGGTTCATTGGGTATACATTTCCATGGCCAGGTCATGAACAGGTCACTGTGGTCTTTTTGATTTGAAGTTTATATTTTCTGGTTGTATATTTAGTTGTAGTGTGTGTGTGTGTGTGTGTGTGTGTGTGTGTGTGTGTGTGTGTGTGTGTGTGTGTGTGTTGTGTACAGATTCCCAGGACTGTGCTACTTGGAAATGAAATGCAAATGTACAGATATATAACTAACTTTGTTCCTTGTTGCATTAGATCAAAGCTTGAAACTGATGTTTGTGTAAACAGACTGAGTGTTTGAAGTGACGGCAGTGTAGAAAAGCCCCCGGAAACTAGCAAAGATGGCCTGCTAATGGCCATTGCTTCTCTACCAGCATTGACAGGAGACTGTAAAAACATATTTGTTTTCGCTGAAGAAATACATTTGTTCCCAGGACAAGAACAAATCCTGGAACAGCGTAATCATTGCGGAAAACCTCAACATGCTGTTTCAAATCCTTAAACTGTCAACCAATGTGGAAAACCTCAACTCAGTCTTAAAGGTCTAATGGGTACATTAACCATGTTTGACTTCCAAATCACAGGCAACCCATTGACAATCCTGTCCTTTACAATATGGATGTCCTGTATATCTGAAATAGTCATTTGGCTCATTAATGGACTAATGCACCACATGAATGGCTGTTTATGAGGTGGACACCATCCCTCAAGCACCATATGTCCCAATGATACTGTCTATTTAACAATCACAGATTTCCTATTTTAAAAAGATAAGTGAACTAATGCGTGACCATTAAGATAATCCTAAAAGCTTTTTATACTTAAGGCTATTTTGGTCACAACATGTAATTTAACTAAAACTAAACAATGTACATATTGAAAGACCTGTTGATATGTGCTTTAAAATATTGTTGAAGCTCAAAGATAAAGGATCATTCAGCTAATGGACTAATTAAATCAATGTTTTGGTAATTTAAAGCCGATTTTCACCAATATAAATAATCAAATTCTTTATATTAAATTTGGGTTGATTCCTTGGTGATTATTGTGCAGGACTTCTGACAATTTTATTCAAACCTACTAAATCTAAAAATACACTATAAAAAGAATTACAATGCATAAACAAATGATTAAATAATATAATTATTTGAAATAATCTGCATTAATTATTATTTCAGATTAACACACTGAAAAAATGCTTTGAATATACTGTATGTACATTGGTTTCACATGAATCAATTAAGTTACATCAACATACTTTTCCCTCTTGGTTTAGTTCATTAATTCTTTGTCAGAAAACATAATTTATTCAAGTAAGTTCCACAAAATGATATAAAGTTATTTTTAAATTACTCAGTTAAGTATTAATAATTATTTTTTTATATGTGTCACTAACATGATATATATTTCATGTTTTACATAATATTTTTTGTATTACTGATTTATGTTAAAAGATTATGCTAGTTAGATCATATTAGCTAGCAATAGCACAAATGCTAAGTTATGCTCCTTAAGTAAAGCAACATAAAGCATGTTTTTGTGTAACCGTCCTCAAAAGTCAAATTTTTACATTTTTTTTTTCAGTGCTGGCACATGTGTGTGTGTGTGTGTGTGTGTGTGTATGTGTGTGTGTGTGGACTCGGATATACATAGTGGTTACATTGCAGGCTGAGAAAATTGTTTGCAATGTGACAACATATGGTTATACTGCACATAGTGAGAGTGACGTGGGAAATCTCAGTTACTGGAAACCTTCAGAGTGGTGACATAATCTTTATGGGAAATGTCTTCTCATAAAATTACAGTTATATTCATTGAAAGCCCCTCATTTTTGGGGGAATGGGGGCACACAATATTGCGAACAAGCTCACTGTTATAAACAGCTCTAAACAATAATTACATAGTAATAACATGCAGTTAATTTGTGTTACTCAGTACTATTTAGTAAATACATTGTAATACGAATACTGTAATGTAAAGATTAATCACAAAAGTTATTTGTTGTTGTAATTGATTTATGTTGCATTTATTGGGACTTATAGTCTAAGAACTGCTGAATGAAATCTGAGCCATTTTACCATTATAATTTTTTCGAGATCAGTGCATAAATGTTGCTGGGTCTGGAGCCGTGACTTAGCAGCATACACATTCCAGACAGTCTTCTCAACTGTATGTTAGTCAATAAAGGTCCTAAAATAAAATCTTAAAAATACAAAGCGCATGGTGCACCGGGAGAATATACACACAAACTGTAGCTTATGAGGTCTGTTTCCAACAAGAACTGTAATATTATTCAATGCAAAATTAATTGTATCACCTTTTTCTTGGTGCAAGTGGGGAAATCCCGCTTGTGAATAAAACAGCATCAAGTGCAATTTTAGAGTCAGTTCTAAAAATAGTATTTAATTTATCCAATTAATGACACATTTGCTGGATCCCATTTAACTCGCAGAGGGTGAGAAAATAACAGTGCTATATTTTGAAATGCCTCCTAAAGGACACAAACCCGTGGGATTATGCTTGTCATAGAGGGGCTACACCTCCCCTGAGGCTTCATAAACTCTCTGAAATACACAGACAGTGTTCACACTCTGTAAATCTGCATGCCTCACGTCACAGGCCTGCTGCAGCAGATCACCTCCCAGACCTGCCCACTCACCTTTGACATAGCGAGATGTTTATATAGTGCTGCTGCTGAAAAATTGAGGCTTTGTTTTCCTGTCGAACTTCCACTTCATATCACAGTTTCAATGTCACACATATCACATATAAATCTAATTAATTACATTTGTAAAAATATTAACAAAGTGTACTTACAAAAAGTTCCCCAAATAATTACACATTAAGTACATTTGTTTCTTTTTGTTTTTACTTATTTTATATTTAAGGACGTGTATACTTGCACTTTAAATAGAGCACAATAAAAAAGAATGCTTCCTTAAATCTCAAATTAATCTCAAAATAAGCCATTTAATCCTGCTCTAATAAAATGTAATGTTATTTGTGAGTTTGCAGGCTTGTCAAATGTATCATACTTCAAACAAGGTGATCATTTTTACACTATGGCAAGAGCAGCATGGGAAGAATGAACATAAGAAATGCCTTATTTAATAATGCACGCATGTTTCCTTGCAGCAAGTGCACTGGAGGCAGTGTTTTGATGAATTTGTGTTGTCCCATGGTAAGTATTGGGAAAAGCCAGGCACAATGGGAATAAGGGTTCTTAGTGCAAGTGCTATTTCTTTTACAGAGCTTTTGGAAGCAAGTATATTATTATTATTTATTTATTGTCAGCATATGAGATCATTTAACATGCATACAGAAGGAAAAAACAAATCTTGTTAGGGTGATTATCATTATTTAAGGATACAAGAGCAAATGTTTATCAAGTGTAATTGAAGAAATTAGTGTGTTCTTTTTAATTCAAACCTATACATATAAATAACAACCAGCAGAGGAATGGAATAGAGAAACAACATTTTCAGCACAACAAAAATGTTGTGCATTATTGATATTAGTAAGTTACAGTTTTCGATTGCCCTTTCAACATGCACTCTAGTATATTTTGCCTCTTTTCATGAACAAATTTGATGAAATCAAGAAAAACTAGCCTTTTGGCCTGGTGGCATGACCTTTGTGCAGCCCTATAACATAATGTGGAACTTGAGTAGACAGGTGCTTTTGAGTTTCCTGTCTCAAACAGAACCGTGATCAAATCACAAAGGAAAGCTGTAAAAGACAGAATGAATGGTCAAGCGAATAAGGCCTTTCAAAAGAATAAGAGGAGGTGAAAAATGTAGAGAGAGATAGAGAGAGAGAGAGCGAGGAAGAGAAAAGCCCCTCCCGTGGTACACAATGCTCGTAGCTGGGGTTAAGTGCTAAGATTTCACCCAGTGGGACTCGGGGTCCACATTTAAGCCTTCCATGGTGCAGGGGCCACCCCAGTCATCTGACATAATCACAATGATGATATACAGGGACATTAGAACAGGGAGCCGCTGACATGCCGAACAATAGCTCCTCACAGCGGGACCGGCCTTTCTGGGCATCCAGGTGCAGTCCCAGACCGGCAAATTCCTCCTCACAACACGCCCCCCACCCCCCACTCCCCAACCCAGCCCTCATTGTGTGGCCAAAGATGCTCTTTCAGGAGTGGGATGAAAGGAGGAGAAAGAAAGAGATCAGAAGTGAGAAGAGAGAATGAAGGTAAGAAGGTAAAATCAAAGTAAAGTTTGAGCATGTTGAAGAAGATCGTGATCAGCTCTTTGGTGACAAGAGAGTTAATTTAGTAAAAATAAGACAATAAATTTGAAGGAAAACCGCACTCACAGAACAAAATAGGATCTTCTCCATCGGGTCAGATGATCTTTCGAATTATAGAAAGAACTAGACTCCGAGAAGGGAGTCGAAGATTCATCTGTCAACAAGAGTTTAGAACTAATGGGAAAAAAGTATAGCCCCTGCTCTGGACGCACAGACGCAGCCCTGTGTCTGCTCACTCAAACGTGTGTCCGGCAGGGCTGACCAGGCACAGAGCTGCCCCTATTACCCACAATCCCGCACTCCCAACAGCCTGTGCCAGGCTCAGATTTGAAAGCTTCAGTGAGCAAATCCTTGACATTGCACACATCTCCATGTGTGGTCCAGTTGTGGAGTTTTTCGTTATATATATAAAAAAAAGTCAAATCCTCCTATTAACGGGTTAAGTAGTTACCTTGTCACCAGACACCTAAAATCCTGTTTTTCTAGTTGCAAAAAAAAAAAGGCAAACTTGGAGGGCAGCCGTGTTATTTCTGAGAGGTGCTGTTGATTCAAGGCTGTGGAGATTCACTCTAACGGCCACCCTGCTGAAGATTCCAGTCCCTCAGAGAGAAACAAATGTGAATAAATTGGAAAATCTAGAAGACGAAAGGTGACAGGAATGTTGATTAATGTTGGCGGTTGTGTTCGCAGAGAGTCAAGTCTAAATAAAGGTTTGACAGGTTGGCATCAGATGGCTCGCGGTCAGGGTGGGAAAAGTGCACGCTATCGACATGCCTCAGAGAGAAATACATTTTAATTAAAGCAAAGCATAACTCAGTCCAGGAAAAGTGGAGAAAAAAATAAATGTGTGGTATTTGCAGAAAGATTTATTCTTTGTTCCCCCTCATACTCTTTCACATTTCCTTGTACCTCTTCTGCCTTCTATCTCTCTCACATTGAATGCTGACCATCTGTTTTTAATGATTTGAGTGTATTTTCCCAAGTCTATTTTTAAACATATCTCTGCAACTCTTAAAGAGCAAAAGCTAGTGTACCTTTAAGGAAAATGTAACAACACAGACAAAACTTGTCATATTTCCATCCTGCATTTGTCAAACAGAATAATCATAATTGCAAAGAGGGCTTGTTCTTAAAGCCATAATTATGAATAATGCTGTGGAGAATTGACTATCTGTGTGGTAGGTATGACAAGAATTGTGGAGTTTTAAGCCATCCAGGACCGTGGCGGGCTCGTTTTCTCGTGAAGATACAATATTCCTCTCCGGCTAGCTGATCTCCCCTCTGCGCCTCGGCTAAGCGCCTGTTTAAACTCAGCTGGTGACAGAACGTGAGACATGCAGGCAAATTAATTCGTTTTTTGCGTGCCTTAATTTTCTCAACTTAGACAGAGCTTGATGATGATGGAAGAAATACTATTTTGTAGTAATATACACAAACAAGTGCATAGTTATGCTTAATCTTTTTATTACACAAGTATATGGATTGTGAAATTGCTGAATTATGCGAGTGACTAAGCTGGACTCTGCTGACCTCCGTAATGAGACATTTCAAGAGTTTTATGCCTCTGTTCAAACAACCTCCAGATGCGAATATAGTCTCAGAGCTGGGATTAACGTCACATCACAAAACAACATCATCAAGTCAGGAAACCTGGAAAAGACAACAGCGTTCATCAGTCAGTTAATGAGTATTACTCACCCAAAGCGCTTTGCGGAAAGTATGGTTTGACATTCAGCTGTTTTGCATGGAGGGGGAGAGTAGGTAACCAGGCCTCATGAAATTCATCTTTCACTGTCCGGCAAGAAAAAGAAAGATGATTTTAACTGTAATATGATAAACATCATCTAAAACTGCTGCCCTGCTTAACGTGTGTGCTAGAGGGCACCCCACGATCACACATCGCTGACTGATGCTCCGAATGGAGACTGTTTCATAACACACAGCCTTTTGCTGTGTAGTAATCCTGTAAGGCCACACTGCAACTTTATTCTTAATCCAATCAATTGTGCGGATACAATGTCAATGTCTCAGAGGTCAAAGTCTGTGCGTTTTGGAAAAAAAGTGCTACTTTTATAACTGTCAAGTCAGCAATGCCGGTTTTTCCTCATTAATGTGAAAATGACAAGGAATAGGAATTCAATATTACATGTTCTGAGGAGTGATGACATTTCTACATTACGTGGTAATTATTATATCTTGATTGAGTATTTAAATTATATTTAAAGTGTGTTTAGTCTCCAAAACTACTGTGATAATTTTGCACTACTTTGTGTCTGATTTAGAATAGGAAGAACACTAGATCTAACAACCTGTTGAAAATGTTAACCGCCATTGTTATTCTTCCAGTCAACATTTGCACTGTAAAAATCAATGACAGCTGTAACTAATCAGTGCTAGCAAGTGACCATGGTATAAGCAGGATAATCCACGGCTAGGTGTGCAGTAAGTAAGGAATAATGTACAGTCAGCAAGTTGTTATCGCACAATAAACCCCAACAGGGTGATCAGGGTCTTCCATCACCCTGAAGGGTTTATTATGCGATAACAACCGACTGACTGTACATTATCCTGCTTATTACTAGACTACTTGCCAAATAAACAAATAAATGGCCATGAAACATTGATTTGCATTGAAATTGTGTAATTATGTGAGAAGAAATCACAGAACAGCTAAAATCAACCTCTGGTTTGCGTCGGAGTTCTGTTGGTGTTTCTAAAAATCATCTTATGAATCCTCATTATTCAGCCTATTACAAGACTACTTGCCGAATTGATCAGATGTACATGAAACATTCATTTGAGTTTCAATTATTTGATTAGCTTGTAGAAATTACTCAGTGGTCCGAGAAGCAGGAGAGATGGCTCACAGAACCCCGATGAGTGGTCTGATACGTCTTAATCAGTGGTGTAGTTGTGACTGAAGAGGTGGGCATACTGTGATTTTATTGAGGACCGTTTTTATTGAGACCGTTTTTTTTTGCTGGCATTTTCATTAACATTTACATTTATGCATTTGGCAGACGCTTTTATCCAAAGCGACTTACAGTGCACAGGGACAGTCCCCGGAGCAACCTGGAGTTAAGTGCCTTGCTCAAGGACACAATGGTGGTGGCTGTGGGGATCAAACCAGCGACCTTCTGATTAACAGTTATGTGCTTTAGCCCACTACGCCACCACTCCAGGTTTGATTAACTGTTCTTCTTATTAACAGTAAAACAGGCTTTATACCTACTCTAATTAATAAACTAATACAAGCGTAACCTTATACAAAATAGACTGTTAAGCAATGTATAGGTAATGACTTATCTTATGAGGCTATTTGTATTATTTGTGTACAAAAATGTTCTTTTCTGTGTATAGTGAAATAGTTTTCCTATTAAGAAATATAAATTAAGATGATTTGATATCACAGGGCACATCTGAAAGCAGTAAAAGACAGAAAAAATTACATTTGATAAATTTACGGGACAACATGTCTGCGAAGATCATAAAAAAACAAGCACGGGTGCAGTATTTTCCTGAATTTTATTAGCAATTTTTTATTTATTTAAATTAATTAATTAATTAATATTTTCACTTTTAGCAACAAAGTAAATTTCAAATTTTTTAATGTCACTGTAGATGCTAGATATGTCCCTACCCTTCTTGAAACTGAGAATATGATTGGTTTTTCGCCTCCACGTTGTGCATTAAAACTGTTTAACGCACACCTAGCCTTGGATTATCCCTTACATATAAGTACCACTAAACTGTAATTGAATGTTGTCTCAGGAAACCGATATCGTAACTAGTTTCATGGTAACTTCATTGATTTATTTTGCAATATCATTCTTTTCACATAATAAATTAATTTAAACTCAAATTAATATTTATTTATTGGCAGAGGCTATTTGCACTAAGCATGCACAAACAGTGATAGTGAGTAATAGTGATAATTAAATACAATCATACTGTATAGAGGCATCACTGCAACATGTTTATTGTGTTTATTTAGAGTCCCACAGATACCTTACATTAACCAGTACACCTAAACCTAACCCAAAACTTCTCTTACAACAATTATGGTTTTACCACAGTATCACCATTATAATTTCCATGGTATGTTGTAATAAATCACAGTAACCACATAAACATGGTTACTATATTAACACCATATTACTGGAGTAACCATGGATCATTAAATTAAAACGGGCGGTATGTCTTCCGCCAAAAACATGGTTACTACAATATTAATAGTGCATGTCCAATTTTACCCAAATCACCATGACCAAATCACTGCAAGGAAATCAACCTTTATATTCAAATGTATTATTATTATTATTATTATTGTTGTATTATAATATTAGTATTAAAGGAATTATTAAGAATGGAGACAGGAAACAGGATGAGAATAAGTCCGCCTGATATCGTGAAAGTGACGTGGCCGTCGCAACATTTTTGCAAACCAAAATTACCTGCTTTATTACACGTTTCACTGCAGTTTCCTAGTGAAATGTTCAGCGGGGGCGCCAAAAGTGCAAAAGTGGTGTCGTAATCAGACAAGGTTTTTAAGGTAAATGTTAAATGGAAGTTTGAATGAGTAAAACATACCTAAAACCTAAAACGTTTAAGCAATAGTGTTCTAAAAGCAAGTGAGACATGAATCGCACATATTCTGAAGCAACCACATCATTTTGTGTTGCTTCCAGGGCTAGACTGGTAATCTGGCATACCGGCATTTTCCCAATGGACCGACGCACTTTGGGGCCGATCAGGGGTGGACTGGTCATCGGAAGAACCGAGCGTGAAATGGACCGAATGGTCCACGATAAGCCAAAATGAGCCACCGCGTTATGCAGATCGGACCACAAAATCGCGCCGCGATATGCAGAAAAGGACAGCGAACAAGTGTAAAATCCAATAATTTTTCAGGTGAGTTACCACGGAAATTAGTCATGTTGGAATAAGTGTGTAAATGTAGGTGGGTCTGTAATACAAATGTTAAAATGCATTGTTTTTCAAATGATTTGTTAGAGTAAAAGTGTTTTGATATGATAACATAGCAGTGTGTGAGTAGTAGAGTTATAAAATAAGTCGTTGTAAAGTCAAAATCAGCCATTGTACTTGTGGTTTGTGTGAAAGTGAATAAAACGCACAGCTGTTCTAGCGCCTCTAATGTAAATTTTGCCAGGAAACTGTGGCGAAATGTAGAACGCGGCACTTAAAACTTAGTTTGCAAACGATGCAGTTATATTAATGTTCATTCTATGAGACTTGGTTGGAAAAAGTGGGAAAGAAAGGCAAAAACAAAGCTGGGTTGTACGCACGAGAAAAACAAATCCAACACCATTGTTACACCCTACAGTACACAAGTTTAGCGTCACTAGGGCCACAGTTTGTTTTCAATTTCTGTTTCCATCAAACTATTGTTCAGCCAATAGCAGCACTGTGTGGCAGATGCTATTTACAACTAGTGCAAATAGTCCCAAATTGTCAATCCATTATTTATTTCTTGATTATTTCATGACGGGGATTACATCCATTACTTTATGTATTAGATTTATATAAACCTACTTAAAAAAAGTTATGGGATAACATGAAACATCCTAAAGTTGTATTTTACCCAAAGAAGTTTTGTGGAATTATTGGTATGACTTACCAATATGAAAGTACCGATGTATACAGTACCTTTAACTTCCAACAAAATTAACATTGCATGGGAAGATCTCAAATCTGAATTGTTTAATTTAATTTAATAATAGTTAACTAAAAATAACATCGATCAAATCAACTGGAATGCAAGTGCCAAGCTAACAGACTATAAGCAATCAGATATTTAGCTGGCACTTTTCTGTATGTATACATATTTGTGTATGAAGCTTATTGAATCCTTAATCCATGTTCATTATAAAAGCACTTAACTTCCAGAGTAATAGAAATTGTTCATATTGCTGAGTAATTTATCAAATGAAACTGACTAATGTTTTTTTCTATTCTAAGGCAGGTGAACTTAACTTGAAGTGAACCTAATAACATGTCTATATTTGCAACTCATCAGAGCGGCGATGCATATTTGCACCTCTGACACAAATAAATTTACCAGGTGCCTTAACTCCATTCATTATCTCCATGAGCAAATGATGATTTTGAATCAGTATTGAATGAGCAATACTTTACTATAAGGTTCCATTTGTTAAAGTTAGTTAATAACATTAG
This sequence comes from Xyrauchen texanus, assembly GCF_025860055.1. NCBI lineage: Eukaryota > Metazoa > Chordata > Actinopteri > Cypriniformes > Catostomidae > Xyrauchen > Xyrauchen texanus. Next base: position 7,107,799 of record NC_068312.1, read on the forward strand.
TTAACAAGAACTAATAATAAACAATACTTTTACAGCATTTATTAATCTTAATGTAAATTTCACATTGAGCAAAATGTTTAATTTGTTAACATTATGAACTAACACAATGAACTAACCATGAACAAATGTATTTTAATTAACTAACACTAAAAAAGATGAATAACTGCTGTGCAAAATATATTCTTCATTGTTAACGAATGGAACCTTATTGTAAAGTGTCATCATAGAACGTTTTGTGACATCATAGAAGCAGGATGTATTCTGATGGTGAAGCAGTGTTAGTAGTCTTGGAAACTGTGTGCAGCCTATGGATTGGGAATGAAGAGAAGGAATGCTGAAATGGAATTAGTGTGGGACTAACTGAATCACTTTGTTTGAGGAACACAGGAGGGCAGTCTTTAGACACTAAATGCAGTCCCACATGAGGATCTGCACAGTGTGGCACTGATTAAATTACAAACACCCAATGCAGCCTAAAATGGCCCCAAATATATTATGACACTTAAGTCACATTTAAATAACAAACTAAATAAATAACTTATAAAAATACCATATATCAAAGTGACATTTGCAGACAAATGATGCTCAACTTCAATGTTCGTTGCCATTTTTTGCTATTACTTTTAACCAACTGGTGTCAATGTGATTTGTATTGTACTGTATGTATGAGGTCAGTTCCCCTCAAGTTCACACATGTGTCCCAGCAAAGTTACCACAGGTGTAGTTCAGCACATTAACTATGAACATGTTCCACTAAACTTTGACAACCAGAAGATGTCCAGATAATTCATTTAAGTTCATTTTGAACAGAGTAAACCTGTGAAATGTTTTATTTGGAGGGGAAAATGTACTTGTTTATCTGTAAAATAAATGCCATTTTGTATAACATTGTGTTGCAATGGCATTTAATGACAAGACAATAACATTAATACATTTGAAAGTGTGGCTTAAGTGTCCAGTTACTTGATATATGTTTCAGGTTGTTTCAAATGAAATAGATACAACTCAATAAGGCTGATCCATATTGTGAAAATTGCACATTTTGTTTTCAGAGAATGGAAACATGCAAAAATCAATGCTAGACAAATGGTAACATCCTGAACTCTATGGGGTTGCATTTTGAATTTGTGAGGTGAGATATTTAAGCTTTCTTTACACAAACAGGAACCAGGAGTTCCTCTCAGATTGTTCATTGTGCATTGGAAATGAATTATGAGTTCTGACCTGTTCAGTGAACTTAATGTCCAACATCACAATTTAAAAACTAACAGAGACACTTCTTGTTTTGACCGTATGATTTTAACCCTAGAATGCAAAAAGGGGGCCAAATTGACCCGATAGGGTGTGATTTTTTTTAAATATTTTATAAAATAAAAACATTTAATTCGTTGATATTTCACATAAACCTCAAAAATAGTGTTTGTGAACTTCTCCAAAATAATTTTTAAATGTGGTGGTCGAGAAAAAGTCAAATTTTTGCATTTCTACACCAAATCTTCATGAAGGGGGTTGAAATGACCACCATGCATATGCAGTTTTGATCAATATTGTATTAATTTACTGTATGTAATATTTGATTCGTTGGCATTCAATGGATTATGCAAAAATCTGCTTTGTGACTATGATTTAATTTAATATTTTTTGTCTTTAACTTTTTTTAGTTGTCAGTTGTCAGCAACACATAGGTGAACTGCTGCTTACTGCAAGCATGGATATATTTTTCACGTGCCACTGTAAGGTAAGTTTGGTCTGCAAACAGTATTTTTATTTTATCATAATATATAGTAGGATAGGTAGATTTTGAAGTATAGATATTCAAATATTCTAAAACAGCTAGCTAGCAAAGTGTTAGAGGTAATATCTAGCACATTTTAGCAAGTTGGCTTGCTTTATGAGTGTTATTCTATATTACTCTAAGATCTGTTAGTCATTGATTTATGAAATAATTCATTTGCACGCTGTAGAATTTTGGGTCATGCATCCTAGGGTTAAACAAGCCTCGTTGATGATGTTATCATGTTTCAACAACTGATTAAAACTGGTCATTTACATAAATTGTGCATTAAACATTTAATTTATTTAGCTCTTTTTTATTTCAAGTATCTTTATAAAAACATCAAACAGCTTTGCTAAGCAACTCACTGTTGATTTCACTTTCATAGCCCAACCGAACACCTTTTAGAGTTTGAGTTAGAGTTGCTTGTAACTAATGTCACTGTGGCCAGTTACACATTGTATAACTCTCTTCAATCAGCTCTCAAAGAGTAACACACTTGGTATGATTTAAAACTTTAATCTGGTTATTTTGAGTCTCCCTGACCATGTTGTCTCAATTTTTTCAAAACTTTCAAAAAATATCCAGTGTTCTGGAAGAAGGGGCATTCTCCTAAGAGGAGTATAAATCTATCTATCTCTGCCCTTTAGAGGAAATGAGCGGCGGAGAATGAGGTGTTTGCATGTGTGTTGTGATGTGTAGTTTGGCCAGAGCAGCAGGCTGATTAATCTTGCTGTCACATGTGCACTGCCTCAGATAGACTGCCTAATAAAACTCATAAACAGGTAAATAAGCAGCCCAGCTCAAGTCTTAATCCCAGCAGTGCATAAGCAACAAGAAGCAGTCCTCATCATAAATGAGGGACAATAAGAGTGATTTACTGCTCTGAGACTGTGAGTCTGTGTGCATGTGTTGGTGCAGGTGTCTGTTAGTGCCTTTCTGTGTGTGACTATGTGTATGAGGGCATGTCTCAGTGGCATTTGCATTGGTTTGGTATTATTTGTGTTCGTTACATATTTGTCAACTGTCATCCTTTAAATTGTGCACATGCACACAGATTCTTCTTGTGTGAATGCTTTCAATGGCTGATAGTAAAAACTGCTTTTGTCTTCATTTTCTTTATTTCAGGAACAAAACATGAACAACTGACAACAGAAAACATGCATCTTAAATTATTTTACATTACATTTATTCACTTGGTAATATTTTACATTGACGTTCCCTTTGTTGAGGGTTTATAAAGACTAATAAGCCATTTACAGATGCCTTATAACTCATTGATATGCGGTTATAAAGGCATGAACAAAAATGGAAACTTTAATGCTGTACTGGCCAAATAGTGAACCATTTTATATCACATGTTATAAATGTTATATAACACTTATTCAACATTAGTAACATGTGAAAATGTGCCTTAAAGGAATATTCCCGATTCCATGCATGTTAAGCTCAATCGATAGCATTTTTGGCATAATAATGATTATGTCTCGTTCCTCCTTTTATTAAACAAATAAGCTAAATTCGAAGTTACCGTGACGCACTTTACAATAGAATTGAATGGGGTCAATCTGTTAAGGTTAAAATACTCACTGTTTAAAAAGTATATACAATATCTAAACAATGTGTGTTAAAATTATTTTTGTGTGATACAATTGCTTACTAAATAATTCTGTGTAAAATTATATCTAAATCTTTGCTGTGACAACGTAACACTAAAATCTAGAACAGTAGTCCGCCGCAAACACGACAAGTTAAACAAATTTACAGCTTGGTGGTATTATTGTTTTGTTTGTTATTTATGATTGGATGGAACACCAAGTCATTGTGAATGTGAATGTACCTTGAGTCCAAGACAAATTTCCCTTTGGGGAACAATAAAGTGTATTTCAGTTAATTTCATTCATTTTCAAGGATTAATAAAATTGTGTTTTATAGATTAATAAGCTTCAAATTAATTTCTGCCTTCTAACCCTTCAAAAATTGGGCCCATTCACTTCCATTGTAAGTGCCTCACTATAATTATTTAAAAAAAATACAAAATATTTAAAGGAAGGAGGAGTCAAATTATTTTTGAGATAATTATGTCACAAATACTGTCAATAGAGCTCAACTTGTATTGAACCCAGAAAATTCCTTTAATGTAAAGTGGACACATAAAGCATTTACTGTATTAAGGATTTGCCAACAGTATAAACCTATGTACATACATTTCACTATGGTCATCAGGCTTTATTCAATGAAATATGCTGTGAATGAGAATAAAGACCTGAAAAGAGCTTTCGCAGATGACTTCATATAACTAGGACTAGGGACACTTAAAGTAGCAGCATTCTTTTGACATGCAGGTGACAAAGAAAATAACAACACATGTGAATCAAGACATTACAGAAATTAAAACACAAAAGCGGACTGTACAAACTGACATAATCCCTCCTTTTAATCTCACTATAATAGTCTATTTGTGCTGTATAATATTTAAGTTAAATTGTTGACTATTTGGCAAGTATTGCGTGAAAGTAATATTTATAGTATTTTAACTAGATTTCAATGATTTATAATGCATTTGTAAATAACTTATAAGTCATTAACACACCTCTTTATTAACCCCTTCACAAACTTTAATGTGAAGTGCTACCATTCACTTGACAGATACTTTAATCCAAAGCAATTTACAGTGCATTCAATGTATTTATTTGCATTTTATCAGTTTGTTTGTTCCTTGGAAATCAAACCAATTGTCTCAGTTGGTCTCAAACCATGCACTACCAGTTGAGCTAGAAACTACAGCTGAGATCTATTTAAACTAAAGCATTTTCAAAGACCTTCTCTCTTAATGGTTGTACTTAAATAATCACATTACATATAAAATCTTTTATTATTATTAATATTATTATTATTATTATCTTAAACACCTTTCATACATGCTTGACCTAATGATGTTTTAGCTCCTGTCATGATTCGGGAGGCCTCCATGTGCATAAAAACACAAATGTGTTATTTTTTGACAGGACGTGAGGAGATGTCCTAATCAAAAGGAAACTATGCACAGTCACTCCAGGAAGGGCTGATGAGAAAGAGGAGGGGAACACTGAGAGGTCTTTCACTGAAACCTGCTCTCTTCCATTTATGAGCCACTCAGCCATTCCCATCTGCAAGTCAAAGTCAACACTCAGCCTGAGCAATGAATTCATTAGGGGGACTTTGATTTTTGGTTAGTGTTTAAATTAATTAGTGTTGCCATTCATACTTCAGACATTTAGACATTTCAACAATCCCCTCTGCCAAGCCTGGCTATAGATATAGCTATATAAAAGTGTAAATATAGTGTGTTTTGCCTATGAATATAGATGATGATGGTAATGCTTCCCAATAGTTGAATATGATTAATTGTGTTTGAAGGTTTTAATAAGGGTTGGGACCATTAAAGTTTCATCAGTTAGGCAGTTAACTCATTTTAAACCCACAGTCAGCCCTTGCAACTCGTTTATTGTTATTATTATTATTATTATTTTATTATTATTAATAATCTTATTATTATTATTACTATATGAAAGAGTGGTAAATCGAACTTGTTAAGTTTTGGATTGCCTTATAATGTCAAAATGTGTTCGATCAAGTTGTGTTTATGTAAGTGGGTGTTGGTTTCAAACATCATGTGTCCCGTCACGCACCTTTGACAGGCGCAGTTTATGCGCCCAATTCCAATGTGGATTTGTGACACTGCAACCCCTTGAGCCATTTCACCCCGTGTGTACTATTGAGCAAAAACGAAATGTTATTGAACACACAGCCCTCAAATGTAATAAATGATTTATTAACCTTTTCCTCTAGCCCATTTCATCGGAATCACACGTTAAAATGACTTGGAGAATATTGAAATTCACAGCATGAAAGAACTGCAGTGGCTCTCATGCGGTGCGGTGTTTTTAAATAAGCAGTGCATGCACAAATATATTGCGTGCTTTCATTTATTAGGCTAATGTTGATTTGAAACTTCTGGATGAGAAATAATGATCCGGTCCTTAACAACTCATATCAGAATGTATTTAGAAGACTTTGCATAACGTGACCAACACACATGTACGTTTATGGACATGTAAGCCTGAGTGTGTTTTAAACAGGTAATGGGTTAGTCATGTCATCAGGTTAAAGCTTCACTAAACAGGGCTGTGGCTGGACGCTTGGGAAATTCACCGAAATCATAATTTGAATATTTTGAAAACTATGTTCAAAGTCCCTCAGAAAAGCATTTAGAATTTAAAAGTTAAGAGTGAAATAAAAACGGGTGGATAATGATTGATTCAAGCATTATACGTATAAGTAGCCTATTTATTTGTATAAATAAGTTAATTATTAATAATTTATTTATTAGTTTTTAACATTTATTTGTATATACATTTATGTTAAACGCATTTTAATGCAATAGCTAAAGTTAAGAGACTTATTTTAATGTAATAATAATATATAATTATATTATATTATGATATATTTTTATTATATTGACACAATTTAATTATGTATTATTTGTTTGTTTATTGTTTTATTATAATCAGTAATCGATGTATATATAGGCTACATTAACATTTTTACAAATTGTCAGTATACAATACACAGGCACTGACCCTATAAGACGATCTGAAAACGGATCACTTGATAATCTTCCTGTTAGCCGATATATGAGCACATATTTGTGAATGTAAGGAGACGCTGGTCGTTCCCGCAGACAGGGTGATTGATTGCATCATATTAGGGTCGTTCCTACACGGGGATAATTTTCTTTCCATGCCGCGGGCGATCATCACATGTGCATTTCTATGAAGTCTCCAGACTCCCTCTCTTTTCATATACAGAGATGACAACAATAACAACGACAACAACGAAATTTACCTTCCCGAGACGACATTTTGACAGGAAAAGCACTTTTTTCTGTTTCTTCCGGCGCAATTAATCACAACTGTTTATGAAGATGGCGTAATGAAACCGGGTGAATCATTGAAGTATAATTAATGTAGCATGCCATATGCCTGCTTATTCAAGACTTATGGCTTATTATTTATTTAGCCTACTATTTGAAAAGGTTGCAGCTGCATCGTTGTTAATTATATAAAACAATCTATATATGTCTTTCTTCTTTTTTACTTACTAAAAAATATAGGCTACAACTACAGAAAGGTGACAGCACCAGACATGTTAAAATCATAAAAATAATATCTTGATCATTGTAGCACGCAATCACATATTGCTATTTAAAAACTCAAGAATGGGCAACCATTTGGCAATTGTGAAAAAGTTGCATATGAATTAGAGAGATCAGATCAATTGGAACCATACACACACACACATACACATACACACGCACGCACACACACACACACACACACACACACACACACACACACACACACACACACACACATATTATAGAGATATATAGATGGAGAGAGAGAGAGTGAGAGAGAGAGAGAGAGAGAGAGAGAGAGAGAGAGAGAGAGCGAGAGAGAGAGATGTTTGTGTATATGCACATGAGTTTCTATTGTAGCTATGTGTGAAATGTTATGTTTGTATGTTATGCATTTTTTTTTCTATATTATAGGTGTAATTATGTGTGCATTAAGAGTCCATAGTGTGTTTGTTTGTATGGATACATGGGATGGCGCACGTAGTTCTTCATTTATACTTGAATGAGAGACGGCGGGGAAAAGAGAAAACGCTGTCTTGGATTAGCGGTCAGATTTCTCACACACTCCCTGGATCTTGAATCCAATTAATGGCTAATAATTACCCAGGGAACTAAACTGTAGTTGCTCCCGGGTTTTCATTAGCTGTGGTAGACTGAGCAGGAGAACCTTACATTTAAGAGCTCAAAGCTACTTAAAAACTCTAAACACTGAATTATGATCAACGAAATGCGCAATCCAACATATTATAGTATAGATACAGTATGCATGTATTGCACAATATATATAGGCCTAGGCCTATAGATAATTGTTTCACGTTGCAGAGTGGTGTTTGTGTCTGGATTTCATGTGCAGTCTGTAAAACAGATTTTTGTAAGTGCTCATGGATTTGTTTTCAACTATTCCGCCTCACCTCACAATTCTGATCTTTTGCCTTCTTTAATAATCTTTTGTTGCTACCAGTGAGTAGCCTATCTGTTTTCGGATTTCTCGACGTGGGACTGTAGATGTTTGTTCGTGTACGATGGAGAGAGGGGGAAAGAGGGAACTTGCCCGAAGCCCCGTCACCTTGAAGTTGTGTTTACTTTGCCATTACATCAACTGTATTAGCATGTAAGGATCAGAGCGCTGCCGTAGTTGTCGCAACAAGTCGGTTTTTTCCATGTATTCCGACCGTGGCCACCACTGGGTGGATATCATTCCACATATTGAGTGTGGTGAGATCCTATCAGTGCGTAACACACAAGCCGAGCCCTTTCCTAGCATGAATAAAGATTCGGTTTCACTTGCTTTGGACGAATGCAACAAAAACAGAGACAGACTATCGTGTCCATCTAATAAGATTGATTTCAAATAGTTAAAACCTAATAATAATAATTATTATTATTATTATTTTAATTATTATTATAAATATTGCTGTATTTTTATTTCTGTTCTTCTTATTTTTATTATTATTATTATTATTATTAATGTAGGCTACGCTGTGTTTTTTATTTCTGTTGTTGTTAATAAGCATATTGTTTGTTTATTTTTTAATTTTTTTATTATTATTATTATTATTAGTAATAGCAGTAGGCTATTAAGCTATTTATTAATAATTTTGTTAATAAGCATATTGTTTGTTTATTTTTTTATATTTTTTTTATTATTAGTAGTAGTAGTAATAGCAGTAGGCTATTAAGCTATTTATTAATAATTTTGTTAATAAGCATATTGTTTGTTTATTTTTTTTTATATATTTTTTATTATTAGTAGTAGTAGTAATAGCAGTAGGCTATTAAGCTATTTATTAATAATTTTGTTAATAAGCATATTGTTTGTTTATTTTTTATATATTTTTTTATTAGTAGTAGTAGTAGTAATAGCAGTAGGCTATTAAGCTATTTATTAATAGTTTGGCACATAAATGCACGGTGAAATCAGACACTGTTTGATTTTAATTTTACTGTCTGTTGTGTCCAAAAGTGATCATAAGATAAACTTAGAAATAACCACTTTTTTATTTTTATTTTTATTTTTTTTAATTTAATCCAAAATAAAACATCTACACCCACCTAATAATTTGATGTCTATAGCGACCGGACACAAAGACATGGGGGATGAATATGATTTTTATTTTTACTTACATTAAAAATGAACTTGATGAAAATCCACTGCAGACATAAACATATCCTTGGTTAAAATTAAGAATATGTAATTATGTAATTATATATGTGGTAAGAAAATATCAATGATATAACAACACATATACATATAAATAAATAAATAAATACTAATTCAAATCCTAATAAAAATCCTAAAATAAAAATAACATTTTCATTCTCTTAGCAAGTCTCTTGGATCCTATATTTAAGATAACAAAAACTCTGTCACTGACATCAATACTGAAAGTGGAAGTTGCTGAGGCCTGGTTTGCAGAACACCTCTCTTCCGAGGTCTGGGCCAGCATCCCTCCCTTTCTGTGCTAAACCACAGGAAAATGGCAACAATCTGGAAAGAAAATAGTCCAAATGCGTGGTTACATAGCCGTCACGTTTCCATAAACTCGTAAAAAGGCAGACGTTTAAATGACGCAGAAAACTATTCCCCAATGAGCTAGTGATAAGGAGCAAGTGTACTTTACACGTGTAATTACAGTTAAATGCCTTTAAAAGGTCTTGCTCCGTATGAAATAATGTGTCCAGCCCAATGCGTGAGAGATTTTCATTTGAATTGTTTTATAAGGAGTTGAGAAATACCTAAAATAAAGATGCTGTTTTATACGAATCTGTGTGTCAAGACATCTTGCTCACTCTCGAGATAAATTGTCAGGTGGATTATAAATAATTATGCTGTTTTAAATACCTTTAAACCAGCATAATTTGGTCAAACATCATTTGAGTGTAATGGAGAAAAAGCATTCGACGTCATCGCTTCCTCAATTAAATACACCGCTGTGTTTTCATGACGCGTTCTCGATGTGTTTGAAATATTATTGAAGGGTTATTCTACAGTACATAATAGCTAATTTAATGCCAACACATGCGTATCTAGTGGATAGGTCTGGACAAGTGAAGGTTTTAGCAATAACAAGTTTAAGATTGAGTCAGTCAATACATCAATAAATGCCATTAGTCTCATATTAGTCTATCGTGACCTCTTTAATCCACCTAAAGATGGGAGGCTGGGATTTGTTTGCATTGAACCCAAAATACAGCAATTTGCCCTCTCAGTCTGAGAGTAGATAATTACGCACACATAAAAAAATGCAGTTAAGTGCGTCAATAAAGCTAATTACAATAGGCTAAATACAAAGAACATTGTATAAGCATTGTTTATACATAGCCTTCTTCACAATATGTTGCCCACGAATGTTTAAATTCGAAATTATAGTTATGCTACACCAGGAATGAAGTCAACGAAATAATTGTGACAGCCACTCTCAAATTTAGTGCACGCGCATTGCTGTCAAACCTCAGTATATATATATATATACTGTAAGTCTCGCGCTCAAATCAAATTCAGTCAATTTCAGCGATCGACACGATTGCCTATGATAAATAATAATAATAATAATAATAATAATAATAATAATAATAATAATAATAATCGTAACAATGTTTGAAAGGTCCTTAAATCTTTTAAGTTTCAATAATGATTTTCAACCTTTTATATAATTTTTTTTTTTATTATCAAATAGCACATGCATACTAGGGTCCTAGTTTCTAGCTGAGCTCCAATCAGGTTAATATCCGACAGTAACAGTCCACTTAGTCACTCTCTATCTTTGGATGTGTTTCCGATATTACATGCCAACTGCAGTTTTGGCTTTGACTGAATTCTTACAGAGCGCTTACAACCTGCAAAGATATTGCAGATGCAAACACGGCTGTGGACGAGCACAACGTAGCACACATAGGCTACTTTGTTACACGTACAACATATAATTCATCAGAATCATACTTACGTGAGCGAATCGGTCGCCTTGTCGCTCGGTGCTTGATTTACCTGTAGGCTACATTAAACTGCCACGAATTCGCTGATGTGCGAAAACTGACTTACGTCTGTTGTTTCAAGAGAGAGTTTACATGCATAGCCTACTGCACCTTTCTCACTGCAGATCCCACGCCTGCACTAGTATACATTTCTAGGGTTTTCTCCTCACGCATTACTCACCAACACACATCCTGTGCATGTGCGCACGGAGCTGCTGGCCGTCTGATTTAAGCGCTCGGTGACTCGGGTGCTCTCAATAGCAACATTGAAACTGAACACACCTTTTACCTATTTATGGAGCGCACCTAAATTAATAATGTTAATAGTTTTTTATATATATAAATAAAAAGCACATATCAATGTTGCTAGCCTGCATCGGGCGTGGACACAGAGGCGTTCACAATGCAAATATTGTAGGCTAACATGTTGGATTTAGTGTTCAAATTTGTAAAAAAAAAAAAAAAAAAAAAAGCAAACAATTTTTTTTTTTACATTTTATTTTTATAGATGTGACCAACACGAATATAATAATAATAATAATAATAGTCATTATGTTTTATTATTATTTCTTAAATTATGGAACAGTATTTTATACATTACCCGTTTCACATTTACACACATATTTTGGAGCAATAATTTCATGATTTAAAGTGGATGCATATTGTTTGGGTGCATGTGATGTTCGTGATCACCTTGCATATGAGAGCAGCGACCTTGACCCCATCCAGGATTCATGTCCAGTGTCGTACCGGATTCCGCAGGTCTCAGAAAAATACCAATTATTCCTCTTAAAGAGCTCGGGAAGGGGAGGTGGGGTAGATCCGAGATGTTGCGGAGCGAGTGGAGGAGGAGGGAAAGAGATAAGTGATCTAAAGGAGACACGATAGGACAAAAAAGTGATGATGATGATGATGAATACATTGGAAAGTTTTTTGGCCCTGACGAGGGTGTCAGATTGAATGGCCTGTGCGCATGTGCGAAGGTGTCCAAACTGACAATGCTCGTGAGATGAAGATAGCGCTGCTGCTGCTTCTGAGCTCAAGGAGGACGCGAGGAATCTACAAGCCGACAAGATGAGATCGAAGGCGAGGGCGAGAAAACTGGCCAAAAGTAGGTCCTTATTGCACTTCTTTCATCCACAGCGGCCGCGCGGTACTTTGAACTCTTGCGCAGATCACCAATGTGTCCTTTTCATTGATCAGTTCCTGCTGAGAACGCGTCTTTGTCCGGCTGCACTCCTTTTTACCTCTCGATTCCATTGAAATAGCTCAAACTCTCCGTGATCCGCGCGTGCACCCTTTAAACCAGATGCTGCCGTAGTGCGCTCGTTCAGAAGTTTCATATGTGATGGTGCTTTTGTTGAAATGTTCAGGAGAGCATTGCCATGCCATGTCCTTTCACTTTCTTGTTTTAGCGAAGTCGAGAAACCGTAGAGTATAGTTCCACGAAAGTTAGCGAAGAGTTGTCGAAAGGGATAGTAACTTTTTTATTGAGTGGTTCCAGGTCTTGTGAAATAATATTCCTGCTTGTTGAAATAGTGGGCGCTCTAGCACTGCTCATGGACCCCAGTGCGCACACAGAGAGTGTAGAGATCTCAAGAGCTTTCTGCCTGACCACTGGATGCCATAGAAGGAGGAATACGAAACAAAATGTTTCGCGGACAAATCTTCGAATAATCTTAAATTAGGAGGTTGCACTTATGAATGCTTTCCCTTTGGGGTCGACGTTTGGTCCTGTGAATGTCACATTCAAGGAAAACCTAGTGAGCTCTGGACTCGGAAAAGTCTGTGTAGTTCTCAGCTGGACTCTAGTTTTGTGTTTGATTACTGTTTGTTTGGCTTTCATTTGTTCCGACTTGGTTGTGATATAGGTAGGAGATTCTTAAAAATGTCCAAAAACTCCCAGAAACAATTTCTGTAAAGTGAGTGTGATTATAATATTTTGTGATTTATTTTGCAATGCCTGCACATTCATCACTTGTGATATTAGTTATCTTAAACAGCATTCATTTGATCAATATCGAGCTCTACAATGTGCTAAAATATTTGTTTGCATGCGAACATGATAATATACATATAGGGGACTATTTATTATTTTAACGTTATCCTACAGAAGTGGAATTAAGACTATAGTGGCATGTGAAACAACTGGAATTATTCTGCTCATCTGTTATGTTTATATATAATCTGCTGCATTTATTTAAATGATAAGACATGTTAGTGCGCTTTCATTTGCAGATATGAAGTAAAACACGCGTGGGCCTGATGACCTGTTGATTCAGGTTACATGTACAACACGGTTTGTTTTTGGACAGAAATGTGGGCCTCGATACTTTCTCAAACTCCAGTAGTAGGCCTAGGCTACAATAAAAAAATAAAATAAAAGTTTTTTTTTTTTAATTATTATTATTATTTAGATCCAAACTCGTTGAGTGTGTGTGTGTGTGTGTGTGTGTGTGTGTGTGTGTGTGTGTGTGTGTGTGTGCAGCTCACATTATATTTCCATTTTTTTTATTGAATTTATTTTTATTTATATAAAAGTGTGTTGAAGGCCTGATAACTATACAAAAAATAGATGCGCTCATTAAATCTTACATACATTATATCCGTTGCCTTTGAGGCTAATTCATCTCATAGCGTTGCTTGGAAAATTACTGTTGTATTCTGCCAGCTTTCTATTCGAAATATTGATTTCATAACTGCATTGAATATGTGCGATATCATTGAACTAAGAGGTTATTAGAGTCTACGGGTACCCGTGTTCAGATTAAGATTATGGATTACGAATGCATGGGGGGGAATGCTGTTTTATGTTGATATCAAATAGATTTAATGGCGTATGAGAGAAGAATATACAGTGTGTATAAACTATTTGAAGTAATCATCCTCATCCTAATACCATCCTCATTATTATTATTATTACTATTATTATTATTATTATTATTATTACACAGTTAGCATTACAATAACATATCATAAAAAATTATAATTAGGTATCTCATATGTCTCTTTAAATATGTCCGACGTATTTAAAAATGCAAATTATGTAATAACAATAGGCCTACAGTTTAAAACACTTCATGTAATACACACACACACACACACACACACACACACACACACACACACACACACACACACACACACACACACACACACACACACTATTATTATTATTATTATTATTATTATTATTATTATTATTTGATAATAACTTAACAACGTATAAACTCATCAATTTGCCGACATACCAATTGAAACCAACTAATAACCAAATAAATTGCAGGTATTGCCGAGAGGCCTCTTAACGACGATAACTGCCACAAAGATGTTTTATAAAACACCGTCGGCCAGTGATTTTAATTATTAAGCCATACCACAACTAAAGTAAATAACATTGCCATAATTGTGTTTAATTAAACGATATTATAATACTTTAATGTAGGGATCAAAGTAAGGCACAAACCACCATCTGGCGGCTGGATCCTCTGCCAAGAATGGGTGAACGAATCAAGTGGCCATAAACCCAGGTAGTTTACATGAGTTGCGTTAATAATGTAGGGCCTTTCATTTTTCAATGACTTTTCTCTACTTTCCGATTGTAAACAAACAAGTGGCTTATTTACATCCACTGAATTTTTTGGTTAAAGTTTGACCATAGTTTCAGAGAGAAATCAGCTTGTTCGTTGCGCACAGGTAATCTCACCTCAGCAACCTTTATACAAATATTTGAAACTTCACTTATAATTTAAATGTGAAAGTCGATTTCTATTTGAATGTTATTTTGACAATTTTCTTGGAATATGAAATATGTTCAAGTACAGTTTTGCAGTCTTCTGTGTTACTGGAACTAATAAATATGAGACTCAGGTGAGGCAATGCTCTGTAGAATCTGTTTGGGGTCATTGTTAGTGTCAAAGGACATTTCCATAGTCCACAATGCAAAATGACGTCCCTAATAAATATATATAGTCAGAAAATACATAAGAATGCATGAAATACAGCAGTGAACTGATAAAAATGTGAATTATTGACATATAGAGATCACCTTAAATATACATTATTACATGTATTTATTTACATTAGAGAGAGAGGGAGAGAGAGAGAGAGAGAGAGAGAGAGAGAGAGAGAGATAGAGAGAGAGAGAGAGAGAGAGTACCAGTTCTAGCTTGTATGGCGACCTATGCAAAACCCCCTTCAGCATATTTGGTGGACTTCAGGGCACCCGCTTGTTTATGTAGGTGTACTGTGCCGCCCCCTGCAAGATGCTGCCCCAGGCGTTGCCCATGTCGCCCATGCCTAAATCCGCCACTGGAGAGAGAGAGGAAATATAAAATAATAAACCAATGGATAACAAATCACAAAGTACTTGTGCAGCCCTGTTGTTTGGACAGAGGTAATAAAATCAAGCCATAGTCCTGTAAAGCCACAATGGAAAGCTGTGTGCGATGTCTTGCTATAAGACAGAGCCTGTCAGCACTCAAAACTGGACTTTTACGAGCAAAATGGCTGACATAGCTTCAAGCTAGCTAAATATGTGCACAATATGTTTTACACATGAGAGCTGGTGAACAGACTAATCGCACATGAGCCATTAGAGACTGCGTTACTCCTCACACATAATCTCTAAAATGTAAGTTTGTATTTGATAAGAAGTTAAAAGCCAAGTGAAAGTGCCACTTGGACTGGAAGAATAGAAAAACCATCTGAATTAAAACTGAAAACAGCATTATTGTGAGCAAGAAAATGAAAGCGCACACACACACACACACACACACACACACACACACACACACACACACACACACACACACACACACACACACACACACACACTGCATGTTGGTGCAGCTATTATTATGAGGAATCTCCATAGACATGCTGATTTTTATACTGTACAAACTATAGATTCTATCCCCTAACCCTAAACCTAACCCTCACAAAAAACTTCCTGCATTTTTACATTTTCAATAAAAAATCGTTTAGTATGTTTTTAAGTGATATGAATTATGGGGACACTAGAAATGTCCTCATAAACCTCATTTATAGCATAATACTCTTGTAATTACCAGTTTGTAACTTAAAAAAAAGTCATTGTAAACCCCCCCACACACACACACACACACAGGTGAGCATGCTCTGTCCCAACATTAAGAGGCTAATTCTTATTAACCATGATGAAGATAGTTTAAATTTGAAATTCATACTGTTTCGATCAGCTCGGCTGCTGTGTGCATACACATATTCATCTTCATTGGTAGCACGCAAGGCAGCCTTTGACCAGACGTGCCTGCTTAGTTAACCCCAATCTACAGCGAGAGAAAAGGTTGATGGGTGGTGCAAGGTACGCAGGCAGAACTGACAGAGTTCTCCGTCACGAGCGCCTACCCACCTGAGCTTAATTCACTGTCAAAGCACCCTGTGATTCTTAAAGGTGACACTCTCAAATTCCACCATGCTCACATTTGCCACCACGCCATTCATTCTACTTTGTGTTTCTTTGCAGTATTGCGCTGCTATTGTTTAACTTGTGCCACCTCTTTATGACATCACAGTGACTCTCGCTCAGGTAGGAGGGCCTTTTTATGTGTGTGTCTAAACACAGTTTAGGCTGTTCTCTTCAGTACTGGAGCGGCACACCCTTTTTTTCTTTTTACTTTTTCTACGTTCACCCAATTGCAGGAAAATTCCAAGCCATTCACTTTTGTAAGCATGTTTTGGCAGTCTTATGTGCATGCCTTAAAGATGACTTGAGTGTCTTAATATGTTTCCTTCCAGCAAAACACATTTTATTTGTTTTTCAACCCTCGTTTTTTTAAGAAAAAAATGGATATATGTATAAGAACCAGTCCCCATGCTGGGGAGCAGAGCAGGGTGCAGTAGGGAAAGACAGCCATAACAGAACTGTTAAAGCCATGTCTGCAAGAGAGACGCACTTATCATGTTACAGCCTATGCTGTCTGCAACGTCTTGGCCATAGAAGGGGACGTACTGGATATTTTCTTAAAGGGAATTGTAGCTCATTTTTCATACTTGTTATGGAAGTTGCCCTATATCTGCAAATGAACAGTTATTATATAGGTTGTTTTGGATAATGAAAAACTATTTGCTTTTTTTTTAGTTACGTTTGTATTATATGCACTGAATGTGGCAATGCTTTCTTGGAACATGGGATGATTTGGTCTCTGTTTGAACACATCTGTCTATCAAGCCCTCATGAAAAGAATCAGAGGCCTTTATTGATATTTTATTTGATCAATACAACCCAGAAATGTATTTATGGTAGTTTCTTGAATAGTATAAATGAACAGGTTTTACATTTGATGGACATGAGGAATATTAACAGAAACAATAATCATGGAAACATTACATAAATGCTGATCTGAGACTTAATATCATGTTTTATAAGAGCAAATAATCGCTGGTTTCATTTCTACCATAAAACAAACCTTTCAAAATGAAACGTCTTCAACATGAGCCCCATATTGTCAAAGTAAAAGCTCATTTGCTGGAGTTGGTCGATACTGCACATGGAAAAAGTAGCTTTGTGCACCCACTGGGAAGGACTGTGAGAAATAATTAACCCTGCATCATGTATCCAGGGTTGCTAATTTTAGGCCGTAAAACGTCTTGATGGCGTAACTCCTGCTCAGAAAGTGCCAGGATAGTTTCCATCCAACATTTTGAGGCACCCAGCTGTGCGAGTTCTGCATTTTATTGGCAAGCCAAATTAATATTGTTATGGACAGTCAACACCCTGCAAGCTGTAAAAAAAAGTCATTGGACAGCTTCACTTGGGCTAAGTCGAAGAATGTTTGGTAGTTGCGTTTGTTACGTAAAAACAACAAAGGGTGTTTTTTTGGACAGGGGTGGTAATAGGATGCAATGTTTAGAGGGGCATGTGATCTTTAGGGCAACTAGTTTCTTCACCGGACAAGAGTGAGGGGGTCCCCCTTGATTGCGTTTTGCTGTTGGATTCTGGGGTTCACAAGGAAAATCTGAGGGGGCCCTAGCCCCCCTTAGACCTGACCATGATTTTGGATGTTATGGACAGTCAACAATCTGCAAGCTGTGAAAACGTTATTGAACAACTTCACTTGTCCACTGAGCTAAGTCAAATAATGTTTTCTAGCTGCGTTTGTTACGTAAAAATAACAAAGGGCTTTTATTGGACAGGAGGGGTACTATGGAATGTTTGAGCACAGGGCTGGACTGGTAATCTGGCATACCAGGCATTTTCCCGGTGGGCCGACGCACTTTGGAGCCGATCAGGGGCGAACTGGCCATCGGGAGAACATAGTGGGCTGGTGGGTCGGCCGCGAAATGTGCCGAATGGGCCGCGCTAAGCTAAAATGAGCCGCCGCGTTTTGCAGATTGGACCACAAAACGGCACCGCGATATGCAGAAAAGGACAGCGAACAACCCCCCTTACCGCTCAAAAGTTGGGCCAGTTGCCATGTAAAATCCTGGGTCGATTTCTCTTCCCAGTCTAGCCCTAGTGGGGAATATTGATCGTAACTATTTTCTTCATAGGACCAGAGTAAGGGTCCCCCCACTTTATTGCGTTTTGACATTGGTTTCTGGGGGGGTCTATTGCACAAGGAAAATGTAGGGGGTCTCTAGCCCCGCTTGATTTTGGATGTTCAAATATCTAGACTGAACTGAATCATGCTCAGAAATGTGTTGCCAGTATTTCTACAGACAACATAATTTGTTCTTTATCTACAAATCTTACATTTTAGCAAGTATAACTATACAATTTCCCATTGAAAGTAAACAGATTTCCTGTATGAAGCTGGTGGTTTTGGCATGTTTTTGGGATGTTTAGAGTGCCAGTTCACCCCTGCTTTGAGGATATGCTTGTATCCCCCTCCCACCGATCCAAACATGTAATTCCATAATTCCCTGCTGAAGTTCCCATGCATCTGTATAGCTACCTTGGGCTGTTTAGACAGGCCTTGATGTTGCATCCTTTTAGTGATAAGAGAGTGGATGTCATTCCCCAGTGGGCAACTTGAGCAGAGCATTACTGCTCGCCGCTCACTTTCAACTTAACTAGTGAGCACATTTTCAAAGGGCCCGACCCACACATTTATCTTTTTCACCCATCTTCTGTCCTCCATCTTTTGTCATTACTTGGAAGATGGGCAACTCTGTCCCATTAAGATGGTATGAAGTGGTACAGTGTGTGTCTGAGAGAGAGCGCCTAGTTTTGTACTTTAGAGATAGAGTGCTTAGATTCGCTTTGATAAAGATGTTTTTCATGTTCCTAAAGACCACTGTCAGCCCATCATCATTTTTCATAATTGGACAGTGCGGTCCGGGTATGCTGGGATTAACTGTAATTGAACCGTCATTATCCAGTGAGTTTCGTAGGGCGAAGCAGCCTATATTTGCTCAATGCTTAACTTTTCTTTTGTACACATTAGTGGGGGGTGGGATCGTACATGGTGTACCAGATGAATACTCTTGCTTACTGCATTTTTGACTATTTTTGACCATGAAAATTGGCTTAATTATGTGAATGGTTGTTTCTCTTTGCTCTGCTTTGCAACACAATTAGTCCATCTCCCTGGCTGCAATTTGTTTTCATAAAAAACGAGAGTGTGAGCTGATTATGAACCTCATGCTCTCGAGGGAGAGCCGGCACTGTTGGTGTGTTAAATTTCATTAAATACAGTGCAGCTAACTGGAAAAATATATAAAACCTCAAGCTGTCGCCATTTTTTTTAACCATTTTAAGGCGACATCCTAAACAAATCATTACTGGCACACATCTCTTCCAACCCTCGCCACTTACACTTTAATTTTTTTTTATTTTGTTTTTAAAGTGTAAGTGGCAGACTTCATGTAATCTTTGGGGTCATTAATCTTCATTGAATAGATTATTGTAAAAACCCTTTTGCCTAGATTCATAATAGTTGCATTTCAGGCCCTGCAGTGTAAAAATAAATGTTTTGTCAGATAAGTAAAAATGTAATTCATGTGGTAACATCTAAATGAAATGGTATCAGCCTGAATTCATAGAAACAAAAGTAATCTGTAAGTAGAAATAGCTGCTTAAGATAAGTAAGTTCCATTTTTTAAATAATAATAATTAATAAAGTAAAATGTTTTTATGTTGTTTCAGATAATTGGAGATATTTGCATGTCATCTTTATAGTCACTGGTGCAAGATCTAAACAGTGTGGCATATGGGTGTTTTCTCTTCAGTAAAAAAAAAACCTTAACCCTAAGTCAGATTGTTAGTGAAACGCTGAGAAGGGGTTTTTAGGGAGTCAGCAAAACATTTCAAGATGGGCTATTAACTTCAATCTCGAGCAGCGATTTGCCTGTCCATGAAAAGAGCAGGCTCTCTCCAGTGAGGCTCCGGTTCCAGCGTAATGATGAGGCTGTGTGTGAAAATATTGAATTGCAAAAACATCCAGTGTGTGAGCTTGTGTGAATGTGCCTTTCAGCACTGCGCCGGCGCTAAACTCGTAGTGTCTGAGTGATGGACAACAAATGGCATTTTGTGCTGGGCAGACGCCCCATCTCTGGCAGTCAAGCTGAGGGGCCATTATCATCCGTTCATCTGACCTCAGGATATTTCACCGCCTCTATCAGCCATCTGACACTGCTCTCTGATGCTTCCTAACAAATGAAATGAAAACCTGAATGTGACTTTTTGTCAGTCAAATGCAAGCATGAATTCAAGCTACAATTTAAAAGTTGTTTATCTACAGTCAAGTTATATATATATATATATATATATATAGAGCAGTGCAGTGAAGTTATATATATGTGTGCAGTGAAGCCATTATATGTATCTTTATTTGTAATTGTTCATATGAAAAAATTATCTGTATCTGTCTCTGTATTCAGATAGAACCGGGTGTGGGCGGGGCTTAAACCGGAAGTGCATTAAAATAAATGAAACGCCCATTTTTAAATGTTACTCTTAACTTTATAGTTTCTTTTCTTTTAGCCTTTTCATAATAATAGCCTAATAATAATAATATTTTGTTGAATTAAATTATTATAAAATTATAATTTTTTTCTTACCAGATGAAGCTGAATATGTTGACCACATTAACTGTGGAATATGTTGTTAACTATGGTTTCTCCTGATATTAATATCTGCCAGAAAACAGAATTTTCAAGCAGAATGTGAAATGTCGAGAACAAAAAATTATTTGAAAAAAAAAAAGAAGTGAAAAATAGATACAAATTCAAGCATTAAAATAAGGATTTACATTTTTTTTTTACAATTGGACACCATTATGTAGTTAAATAATAATAATAATAATAGTAATAATGACAATAATATTAATAATAATAATAATGTTACATTTATACAGAGTTTAAGAACACTTAACATTCTCAAGATCAGCACAGTTTAAAGAATAATAAGAAAAAAAATACTGTTTCTTTGTTTTACATAAGCAGGAATATTCCTAATAGATGAATACTCATGCATTTAAACCTTTATGGAGCATTTTAACTTTTTTTCAGAAGATAATTATTTATTCGCTGATGTGAATATAATTGTTGTCAAATTTAAGAGATGAATAGACAAGCTCCGATGTGAAATCAACACTCCAGGTCAGGAATTTAACATTTCGCTCATGTTTAGGCCATAAATAATTTAGGAGCAATATCACGGTGATTAACAACAGCATTTAACTAATATTATATTATATTTATTATACTATTATTTTGTATTTTTATTTTTAATTAATACTATAATAAATATTGTATATCACTACTTAAAAAGAGGCAGATACTTAGAGAAGATGTATGCCGTGTAGGCTTCTGTGCAGAAAGTTACATTTGTTTTTGTTTTGCTTTTCTGAACTGATGCAATGAACCATCTGAACCTGCAGATTCATTAAAATTAATACGATTTCCCAAATGCTTCATAAAAGAGAGAGAAAGTGGACATTTTAGGTAAGCATGTTGAATGTCTCAATTCACTCATCTGCAAAGCTACACATGCAGTGCATCATTGCAATGCAGCATTTTGTTGCACTACACTGACACTTATTGGGAAAAAGTAGCGGGTACATGGAAAAGCAAAACGGTTAAGTTAGTTAGTAAAATATCGCAAATATTTTCTAGTTACCAACACTTATCTGCAAATAAATAGGCATTTTTAGGCAAGTTAGAACAAATAGTTGCAATAATGTTAGCAGGAGCTTAGTTTCCAGGGGGGATGGGGGGGAGGTAACCCCCCAAAAATCAAAACAAGCAAGTACAATAATAATAGTTCATTTTAGGCAGTCTTGAAGAGTGTATATGTCCCTCATTTTGGTCCATTTATAGGCCCATCCCAGGTTTTGGGCACTGTGCAATAATATTAATGAGAGGAGCTGTTGAATTCTGGGAGGGTCTACAAGTTGGCTGTATGTCAGGCCCCCCTTGCTACCACATCTTGGCAACTTCCCCTGGCCCTTTTCGCTCTGTGAACCACATGTTGGCATCGGTGCCCCTTTTCCGACTGCTGTCCACTTTTTCAGTCCCCCACCCTCTTGTGTTCTATTCTTCTTTATTTCACTCGCTCTTCCTTTGCTCTGGAAGCTCCAGTGCAGGCCTTTGAAAGGATACGGCCGCTTTGTCTCTCTGATAAAAGATGCCATAGTTTCCCTTTTCCTCTCCTTTCTGTCCGTCCCTCAGCAGCTCTAGTAAAAGTGCAAATTTTCCCCTCCGAGGGGCTGTCCTCCTGGCTTCAGAAGGCCCCAAATCCAACCCGTTAATTACGCTGAAGATTCCATCTCTGCGAAAAGAGCCGAGATTCCCACAACCACCTGGCCTTCTTTTCTTGTCGGCTTTGATGGCAGACACCCCACCCCTCTCCTCTGCCTCCTCCTCGTAGCACACTTTTCTTTCCCTCACTCATTAATAGAGGTTTTGAATTGCTTTCTGACCCTGACAAACTGCTCTTGTTGAAAGGAGATGAGAGCAGGAACAGAATGAGCACTGGTGGGGGCGGCGGGTTGTTGATAGGACTGAAGAGACTTGGTGCAATTTTTATCAAGTCCGCTGCTGTTTGGTTTGGAGACTGTAAGGTATGACTTGCACTTACTGGTTGATGTGTTGGGTCTGTGTCGACTAGTCATGGATAACATGACTTCAATTGGGCTTGAAAATTCTTCTGTCCATAAACTGCATTTCAGTGTATTCAGACTGATCTCACTGTGAATTCGGGGACAGTAGGTCAAAAGTTCTTCAGCTGAAATCAGTCTGTACTTACTGCCCTCCAGTGACCGACGCTGGAAGTGCTGGCGAACTTGTGTGAACTCCAGTTTTTTAGTGAAATATCCCCTAAGTGGCACCAAAAGTTGAAATGCGGGCTGTCATACAGTCAACAGAAATTTATATTTTATTAACTCTACTTCCAAACCAAAAACCTCAACTGTGAACCTAACCTTCAATGGAGTAAAAATGTAATCTTAGAGGGAAAATGCGACCGTGATTACTTTCTAGTTTCTATGGGACCAGAACCCATGTCTCTGAGACTGCTTATCATAGCACCAATGGAAAACATAAGCACAATTGATATCTGATGGGAGATGTCACTTGTCAGTAACGAGTCGATGTCAGGGTACTAAAGCAACATGATGACACAGGAAGTCAGTATGCTGTTTGCGAAAGTTCCGTTACCCTAGGATTGGCGACAGTTTGCCGACTCACTGACATACTGCAGTTCCCACCAGACATTTTTGCATCGGTTTCAGTGTGTTCATCTTCCGATTTGGCTCGGGATTTGTGTCCCAGACCCCAGTTCGTATCCACATTGAAACCAGGAAGTAATGGCATTTGCATAATCAGTGATGAGCACAATTTGGAGGTTGCTCTTTCCCCCCTAACATTTTATGTTTGCTCCACTAATGCTTAGGTTTAGGTTTGTGTTTGTGTTTTGGTTGGGGGGTACAGTTTATGAAACATTCATTCCTCTCCACTGTATCACATCCTGTACAGCTTAAAACAACTCACTCATCAATTCGCTTTTGGCGACCTCTCCTGGACATAAATTGAGCTCACACATGCCTATACGCCCTACAACACTTCTTGCTTTGGCCACTGGGGTCGGAGTTTTACATTTTGGTCAGTAGATGCCGATTTCTGCTAAAGTAATGTCAACCTACTCTTTCTTATTTCACTATGAGATAAGGCTGACTAAAACATTCCATAGCAACACATTGAGTTACCATTTGATCATGTCATTGAATTGGTGTGTTACTGACTTCGTATAGCCTTAAACAGCCAAATATATATTTGGAAACATATACATTTTGACAGAAACTAGAAGCGAGAGGGACATGGATGCTTTTCACATTCTCTCCGCTCACACTCTCTGTCAACACAGCATTAGGCTTGCATGAAACAGAAAATGCAGATGCTGTATGTCAGATGGTGAGTCATTTACATTTGTCAGTAAGTAAAAATTAGAAGTTTAGCAAGCCCTACTCTAAGGACTTCCGTGGATCTTGTGGCCTTCCTCCTTTCCCTATCCCTCTTGACCATGCCAGCCAGTTGTCCTCCAGTCACTCTTAGTCCCTACTCAATCCTCATAGACAGACAGAACAAAGCATTGTTGGAGACTCTTACAGATGCAAAGACCCTCCAAGCTGCATTTGTCCTGTCTGTCTTTTCAGAGTGGGTTCCTGTCGGAAGTGAACTAATGGCATTCTCTTGATCCCACTGAGTAGATTCAACTGCCCACCACTCCACCCGCAAATGCAAAACGTTTGACTGCCCTTTGCCTTTGTTTATATTTATGTTATTGGACATTCATCCTAAAACCACCTATCTGTAAATAGTAAAATGAGTCAACATGATTAAAGGCTACATCTACATTAACATGGATACATTTGAAAATGGCGTTTTAATTGTATAAACACTCTCCATTCACACTGCCATTTTTAAGCATTTTCCAAAAGTTGCTCATCCACACTGGAAATTATGAAAACTCTTAAATCCTATTACTGCGCATTCCATCGCCAGAAACCAATTCCGAGTAAACGTCCTGTTGCCTTAGAAGGAATGCAAAGTAACATTTATCTTTAAAATATCTATCTACGTCGACATCAGGCACAACAGCGCCGCTATAACATGGGCCACCATCTTGATTGTGAATTGTGACTGCGTCATGTGAAATCATATACGTAATCATTTTCAGAAATATCAGTTTATCCAGATCACACTTAAACGTGAAGATGGTGTTTTAAACTTGGGAGGACATTTTCAAATAGCAAATTTTTGGCTGACAAAAACGCCATCTCAATGTAAAAAAAAAAGTGAAAAAGATGGCCAAAGTCAAGGTAAAATTACATTTGCAACCCATTTTACTTCCATAATGGGACATATTTCCAAGTGAAACAGGATACTGAAATGTCAGTGTTGCATACACTATGCATAGTGGGTTGTGGAGGACTACTCCTGTCCTGAAACATCTTACCTTCTTTTGAGGAGGACTTTTGACTGGAACGTGGTGATGAAGGTCAAGTTTACCTTAAAAGCATCTCAATGTACCACGGTTGTCATGCAGAATGGTCCAAAAACACTTTTATCTGTAGTACATTCCATTGAAGAGACTGTACAACTATCCCTCACAGCCTCGTTGTCAATCCTATTAAATTTCAAAGATGCCGCTACTGTGAATAAGGTCTATTACATTAACACTAACGGTGATCAAATTGCTGCATTAACTATTGACAAGATTTTAGAAAAGGCTGCATACCTACAAAGGTAGCTCAAAATAAAGCAATGCCTAAGAAGCTATTTGGCTTATTTATTATTAAACATTGTTTTTACTTTTTAACCACATGACCTAGATGACGTGGGCTTTAAAGGAAAGTTAATTCGGAGTAGGAGATGCAATAGCAATTACATTTTGATTAAGGTTTCAGAAAAAATATAAAGCCTAACATTTTTTGCTAACGTTTTTTTCTTTTGAATAACATTCAAACATGTACAACAACCTGGAACATGTATTAAAAGGTAAACAGTGTAAATATCATGTAGACTTTAAGTGGATTATAAGTGGATCTCAGTTGAGACTTCTTGGTTCAACAACACATTAACAATCTTGAAACAAATTTGTCCTCCATTGGGTTTATTTTTCAGTGCTCTATTGAAAACCCAGCACCAATCAATATGTTCTCATTCCATTCCAGCAGTGCAGAGCTTTACATGAAAGAGAGAGCAAGAGATAGAGAAAGACAGAACTGAGAGAGATCAAAGCTTTGGGAGGTAAACAAATTGCTCTATTATACCCTCTGTGTCTATGACATTATCATGAGTTGGTCTCAGAGGAGAGGCTTTCACCAGATTAGAAGCATCCACAAAGAGGCGAGGGATGTTCCTGCACTGTACTGGCAGCGTGCCACAGTCCTCGTCCACCCGGGAGATAATCATTAACTCCCCCACACAAAGACACACGCAGCCCACTTGCTAGCTTGCTTCTGTTTACCCTGTTTGGACGTTCTGCAGAGGGCAGGCTGGAGTCAGATATAGAGGTATGAGGAGGATGTTCACCTGCACTTTCAAACAAATACTTAGGCAACTTCTGACATTTTCCATCTGACCTAGTTACCTTTGAAATTATGGAAAAATTTGGATATCATGGTAAATCTAACAGGAGTAACATACTGTAGATTGTTTAGAAACAGTGTTCAGAATTGAGTGCCATCTTACTATTTACTGTATACTGCAAAGTATATACTTTATATTGCCTGCTATTTAAGAAAAAGTATGTGAACACAAAGACATTATGCAACTATAAATGTTTCAATCAGTTGTATGCTCTATTGTTGTGACATGAATTCACTACATCATGTTGTCACATTTGTTTTATCATGTTGCATGTTGTATTCAGAAAGTCATTCATCTAACTACCAATAAGGATAGGGATACACCAATGTATTGGTTGCCGATGTTTATCAGCCAATTATTGACTTTAAAATATCAACACTCTTTGAATTCAAATGCACAATCCAGAATCAATGATAGCCACAGAATGTAGAACCACACTTCTAAGAACATGTGGTATTTCATTTTTAATCTTCCTCGTTCTCACATTAATGAGAACAAAACGTAGTTACAGACATGACAGCTGTGAAAGCAGCACTTACCTATACATGATGAGGTAAAACCATCCAAAACGGTTTGAAACCAACAAACTTTGACTTTTGAGACTGCTATGGTGTCCATAAAGGCTGCTCGATTGAGTTACGATTGATATTGCAATATGGTCATGAGCGAATACTAAATCTTGAAAGGCTGCACTGTGTGTTTAAAAATAGACTGCTATGCTCAGACAATGGGCTATATGCACGCATAACTTCTGCGTTTGACGCAAGGATGCTCTTGCGTTTCCGGTTGGGGAGATTTAAAGCGGAGGTAAACGGGATTATGGCAGAGTCTTCTAAATTTTCTCGTTGTTTGCTTGAGTTGCCAAAATTTTGTATTAATGATGTGCAAAGAATTGTACGAATGTGCAGTACAACGCCACAGAGCAAGCTTGAGAAAGGTTTCAAGTTTTATGTTTTGTCTTATCTCTGCAATTATGAAGGTAAGTTCAGATAGCCTGAACTAGTACGTTATGGCTAACATTGTGCTATTATTTTTACATTCCGGCCAGCAGCAGACTAATCACGCTAATATAAATGTTTGGCATGTAATGTGTTTGTAATTTTGTTTGTAAAAGTGTCAGGTAAAATCAGGGCCACAAATGAGATCTCAGTGAAAGCTCAGTGTTACCGCTCTATGAGGAAAGCAGAGACTCCACACCAACTAAGAGTAGGACTGGTATTTTGAAAGTGACGTTCAAAGTTCTTTTGAACATGTTCTAAGTTTTTACTTTTCTAACGTTACCACTGTTCATTTTGGATAACCACAGATGTTATCTTAGCTAGTATGGATGTTTATTGTACAAAATGAATAATAATAAAAAATGTAATGCAGTTCTATCAACGACAGATGAATAGCACTGCGTTATTGCAAATTCTAGCTGAAACAGTGGTAATGGAGATACACTGCTGCAAAGTTTGTTTCCTATTCGCACATACAGACTTTTTGTCAGTAGCTTTCCAACAGTGGATGCAAACTAGTTAATATCATTGACAATGTAAAATGGTCTCGTCTTATATTAACTAACCAGCTCTTCTGTATTTCCTTGCCTTTAGGAAACGTGTGGAAACTGAGAAATGTGTTAAATTTGGCAGATGCTGTACACTGCGGCACACAGCAGTGGTGGCTAGAGGTGCTGTCCTCCCGTCTTTGAAACGATACTTTCATTCGTTTAGATGCCATTATATATATATATATATATATATATATATATATATATATATATATATATATTACTTATTTTTATTTAAAATATAGCAAAAAAGCATAAACAAAATGAGAGGTTGCTGTTTTGTGACTAATGTTCCTTTAGTGTATAGTCAAAGAGTATAGAATCCCACATCAGTTCTCGGCATAGCAGCGCTCTACGATCGGCGGAAGTAATCAAGCATCCTTAAATTTCACCGGAAATACGTCATGCACCGCCGTGCATAGAGCCCATTCTCAGATTCAGTCAGTGCTTCAGCCAGCATTGTGTAAGCGTCGCCCTCTAGTGGTCTGGACTGCATCATCCATTATCCATTATACCGCGATAGCGAACTTAAAAGGGGGTTTTGTTCTTTTGCAGTACAAACATGTGAAATGTGAGTTCTGTTGTTTT
The DNA here is from genome assembly GCF_025860055.1 of Xyrauchen texanus. NCBI lineage: Eukaryota > Metazoa > Chordata > Actinopteri > Cypriniformes > Catostomidae > Xyrauchen > Xyrauchen texanus. The sequence goes on from NC_068312.1 coordinate 7,136,437, forward strand.
GAACAGCAAAAAATTATTTAGATGTACAAAATAACCTTTTTTCAAATCAATCATCATGCTATGATATTTAGTTATTTATCATTTTAATCTTTTTATCTTCTTTTTATCTTTCATTGTTGCTCTCTTAAAAATGTTGGCCCATCATGTTTTCAACAGATCGAATCCATGTTCAATGGAAATATTTATTGGTAGAACAATAAAAAGCTTTTGTACCTCTTTGTCAATTTTTAAAACATAATTCCTGAGCAAAATAGTTATCTCATGATAAGGTAAGTGGCAAAATATTGGTTTCGGCCAATAGGTTTTTTTTGTAAATATCGGTATCGGTATTGAACAAAAATGTTCATATCCATGCATCCCTATATAAGCACCCATAAAAAAATATATTTTGCATTTTTAATCATATTTTGTCAAAAAATGGCTTTTGGTTATCATGTGTGCACAGTATTATATACAATATGAACTGTAGTAATGATAAAAGTAATATCGGTAATAAGTATTCCAAACATAGGCCACATTTCAATGACTCTGCATGAAAATGAGGATGAATAGCATAGCAAAGAAAAAAAATATTAAGCAACCAAAATATGGTAATGTCCCATAATGCTTCTCTTTTTGATCAACGAGACCACTATATGGGCATCTCAGTGATATTGTGTGATTAAGAGTGTTTGGAGGGTGGCAGAGGGCAGTGTTTAACTCACACAAATCTAATTTTGACTTCTGATATTTGCTTTTCTCTTTCTGTCTCTCTCTCTCTCACTCTCTTTCTCCCCGTCGACTCAGCCCACATCCTTCAGCTCGCATAAAGTGAAGATCCGGTTTCGGAGTAGTGTTTTATGAGCGGTTAGAATGCCAGCCTGTGTGGTTTTTGTCCTCTGCTAAGCCGATCATTCACAAATGCCTCTGAGGATTTTGAAGATGTCAATTAAAGTTTTAATTGGAAATAAGTTATTCGAAACAAATGCCTTTTCTTCCTGAGGACAGCCTGTCAGTCAAAGTGAAGTTCCTGATGTTGACTTTATTGAGATTATTTTCAGGCTTTTGAGGTTTTTAGGGAGTTCCAAACAGACTCGAAGCACATTTTGTTGTTGTGACAACTCTGGCAACTGTTGTTACAGCTTTGCGGAGGGCATGATGTAAATACACAATACTGACTTGGATGTGAATGGCAAGCCAATAGTGCATGAGGAACATATTAGCATTACTTGCATATTAGCATTAGCATAGCTTTCTTCCTGTGCAAAAAAAAATAATTATATATAATATATATATATATATATTGTACTTTATTTCATGTCTGTGGTGTTGCCCATCAGTCAGATGAGGTCTGGACAGGCCTACAAATGTTTTCTGTTACGTCTCCTGAGAAACAAGCACTATTGATCACACTCAGACTGACTTTTGCTTTTCTAGCCAATTATTTCCTCGGTTATTGTGAAATTCAATGCAACATGTCAAAATAATTGAAGTCTAAAAAATCCAAAGGTATGCTATTTTTTAAATGCAGTTGACATCAGATATTTAGTTATTTTGTGCTAAAAAAAAGAAAAACTTGTGTTGCTTAACATAACTGATTTCAGGATTGGCAGCATGAATATATAGTCCCCTCACTGCATCCACACCACCTGGGGTCCATTACCCACATTTTGTTTATTATTCTTTGGTGTTTGAATTGCATATTTGGAATGACAGAAGGTTAAAGGTCATCGGTTTAGGTTGTTTTAGAGCACACTGGTTGTCCTTGCTACTTACTACAGTTACAAAGTCTGGATCAAGTTCAACTATTTGGGTGATAGAAGATCTGCCTTATTTTCCTGATGTAGAGTTAGTTACACAGAAAATCAATTAAAAATGTAAACCATGTTTGGGTCTGGTCTTTGATGGGTCAGATTTAGTGATAATTGCATTTTGGACAGCCGTGACCATGTTAAAGGGCAACCGATTCTCCGTTCCATTACAAAAAATGTATAGTTCTGCTAAACTAGCTGCAAACTCACCACTCATTATTTTCACATGCAAATGAGCTTGTGATTCCACGCATATATTTGCCAGAAGTTTGCAGAACATTTGCCATGAACTCCCAATTGTTGTTAGGGTTATCACATATCACAACACAGCAATAATCTAACATTGATATTAGGAAAGTTTTTCTAATATTTGGAGCTTCATAATTGTATACATGCATCCCATACATAAGAATAATACACAATAAGGTATCCTACATAGTCAATGGAAAATAAACAATTTCAGTTTTCAATATTTTACAAACATTTGAGACAATATTGTGTAATGTAAGTGTCCATTTCTGCTAATACAAGTATACACTTTATTGCTGATATTAAATTGTATTATGTACGTAAATATCGGCATGACACAGCCATTTTGCTCTCTAGATATAAGTAAAAAAACTCACTTCTCCAAAATATTAATAAATTGTTAAATATACTATATGAAATATTGTCAGGCTTGATAACCTTCCCTCCATACCAGGACTAGTGTATTTCTAGCTGTATCTTACTTAAGATATATTTCTATTGGGAAGACTTGCAGACTTGAGTGAGATTTAAGATGACGTTTATTTAATGAATATAAAACAGAGAAGTAATGTCTCTCTTTGGCGTAGGCCCCGTCTGGTGGTCCGAAGAAGTTGTACTCGGAACCATCATATCCTGCCGGAGATAGGAGGCAGGAACGAGGAGCCTACCCCGTGCGGGAAGGGACTTAACTGGTGGTGGTGGGGTGGTGGAGGTTGCCGTGTTAGCGCACTGAAACAGCAATGTGATAGATTGTGAGCAGACTTATAAAGCAATGGCTTACATGTGATTGGCTGGGAATTACCCAGCTAATGGTGCGATGATGTACAGCTGCTAGTCTTCCCGCTAGAACTACGCTGCTCTTACATTTACATTTACACATACACATGACTGTAATGACAAGAGTGGTATTAAACTTGTATCAGCTTTCTCAGTGGCAGTTTGGGATGGCCTAATGGGTTACTGTATACAGTGGTCGATTTGTAATTTTGTTTAAGGGAGATGGTATAGTCAAAAAGTTTTTACTTATGGGTCATTGACAAATTACACCCAAAATTAAAATGAGAAACCTTTTAAAAATCTAGTTTAAAACACTTATGTCACACTCTCAGAAATGAAATCTTTGTCCAATTTGGTATCGTACATTTTTTTAAAACCTTTATAGCATTTTCTAAAAAAACGACATTTCAAATTGTCATTTGGCGTAACCATCAAGTAAAAATTATAATAATTCTTTGTTTGTACCTTGAATACATGAGAGTATAAACAAGTTATTCATTCATTTACAAAAAGTTTTCAAACTAAATTTTCAAGCAATTTTTTAAATAAATATTATCAATTCTTTTAGTCACAAATATCAAGAATTGTTCCCAGGGTTACACCACATGAACAAAATGTGCCTTTTCATAAACATGTCAAAATAAACTTCAGATGTTGTTTTAAACATCTTCCTTTCCATTGACTGCTGGGCATTTCAATTTCTCCAAATCATTTTAATAGAAGTGGCCCGTCTACACTAAATAGTCTCAGTACCAGTGTTTATCTCAGCAAACCAAATACTGATAAAACACTATTTTAATGTGTTTTTGCTCTCTGGACACCACCTCATATTTTTAAAACCCCAGAAAAAAAATATCAATATGACTTTAAACTCAGCAAATTAAAATATGTTAATCTTAGAAGAGGTGTATTTAAGTTATTGTTTGTGTAAATTGCATTTTTAATGTATTTTTAATTTCAAAGATCAGGACAAAAATGGGCGTCACTTTATTGACCCTTAAGACACATGAACTTAATATGCACCTGTTACCCTCTGTAATTGTATTTTATGATTAATATTGTAAAAAGAATCCACGTTATGACCACGAAAAAGTAATTTTTTCTAGATCGCTCGCCAACTGCAGAAACACATTTTCCCCAATCGAATCTACTACTTGAACATGACCATGTATGAAAGTGCGTGAAACATTTGAAAACTTGTGGCGTAAGTTTCATGTGAACACTATAAGGATAAGTCAGCCCATCGCAAACTCCGACATACCTGTATTACAGTGTTTTCAGAAGACTGGCATCTTTTCACAGTGGAGAGAGTCTGTGTGCTCAAGCGTCAGCCTGGCAGAATATTTCCAAACTGTACAAGTGTCCAGATCTGATTGGAGGATTTAATTAATAGAAATCTGTCAAACTCACACATGTTGAAATCTAATTCTGACCAGCTAATCGCCTAAAAGGGGATGCTTTTTGGTATTACTTGCAACAAGGTGGATGGCCTCCCCTCGCATCCCCCCTCAACTCCAGCCCAGTCTTTATATAGGACAGGTTAAGCACACAAACATAAACATACTGAAACAGTAACTGAACAGTTTTGAACGCCTCTCTCTCCGTGCATGTCAGCACTCTCTCTTTTAATTAAAACTAGGTGTGGGACGCCTGCCTGTTCTTTTGACACCTCCCTATTTATCTACCGGACACAGTTCAGGGCGAGACCTGTGCAGAAGGGAAGATTTTTGTTTTAATAGACTTTTCTTTGATGCCAAGTTCCTCCTGAAAAAAAAAGAGCCGCCACATCTGACTCGAGTTTGCAGAAATAACAGCAAATGTTTGTCTTGTATTGTATGGCACGACGTTTGAAAAGCAATAAAGCCCCTCTTCCAGCGCCTAAAGCACCTCTTAATAAAATACTCAAGAATAACTGCTTTACCCTAATCTCTGCCATAGATTACATAGCTTGGGGTGGGAAATTAGCAGCAAACCCCCGTGGCTTTTTCCGTGGCCGGTGAACTTTACGTGGTTGCTTTATGTCTACGAGGGCAGTGTCCTTTTTATTGAAATGATATTAGAAGCAACATGTGGCTAATGTGATCAAATTCTCCATGGCCTAGTCCCGATCAGGGTGAAGAGGCTATGGCTACAAACACGCTCATTGACAAATAAGTGCCCTGCTGGTAAAGGTCAAAGGTGTATGTGTTTGTGTGTGTCTTTAAGGAGTGTGTTTGTAAGCATGTGTGTGTTCGCCTGTAAAAGAGCTAGAATTAGTGTTCAAGAGACATACGATAAGAGAAGTTTACATTGAAGTATGTAATGCTCCGTCTGAAAATACTCCTTTCCCAGCTTTATATGAATTGAGATCTATCAGCAATTTGTAAACACTGTGACTTTAAGGCCCTCAAAACAGTCCTCTGTTTGAGCATTTCGACAAGCCCGACTCAACCAATGGCATGAGGTTTGGGTGGGACTGTCTGTTTTTACGACCAGTGTAAGATGAGAGGGAAATCTTTTTTGGCACAAGTTGGCTGTCGTTTTCTGCATATCGCGGCACCATTTTGTGGTCCGTTCGGCATAACGCAACGGCTCATTTTGGCTTATCGCGGCCCATTCCGCCCATTTCACGGCCGACCCACTGGCCTGCTCGGTTCTCCCGATGGCCAGTCCGTGCCTGATCTGCCCCAAAGTGCGTCAGCCGATCTGTACAATGCACGGTATGCCAGATTACCAGTCCAGCCCTGTTCCATTTAAACATTACAATTATTAAGACAATTATCATTACAGTTAATGTTTCTTGAAAAAAATAAGTAGTTTTATAAGCATCAAGGGGGGTAAACATTTCACATTTGTATTCTAGGTTAAGGAGCAACTTCTATGTGATCCTAACCCTTAACCTTAACCCTTAAAATTACATTTGTTGGTTTAACGTAATGTATAAAGCTTGATTCAGTAGTGGTAAATAACATTTTGACTTGATTTAAATCAGTTATTTTGTTTTTTACTTTTTTTATCTTTTCAGTAGATACAAATGTTCAGAGACAATGTTGACAAATAACTGAATTCTGAATTTCTAAATTACATTTTTTTTTTGTGGATGTGCCAACTAACATGCCCCACCCAAACACATGTGAGAATAAAGATGGACAGATAGGAGAAAAAAAGAAGACGGAGGGATAAATGTAGATTACGTGAAGAAACAAGAATGGACATAACAAAACAAAGGATCTTCATGTCAGAAAAAAAATGTTGAATGTGTTTAAAATTAAGATGGCTGATATGTTTTCAAATATTTTGTTTGATGTTTATGTCCAACCAAATAAACTGTTTGGAATCAAAATGAAAGTACTGGATAAAACATTTCAATTGCTAATAAAAGAGATACTCTGGAACTAGTTTTTACTGCTGAAGGTATAAAACAACATTTTTATATATTATTTTAGCAAGCACCTGGGCTTTATATGCCCCCCGTCTTCATGGGTTTGTATGCAGTAGTGGGGTTTATTTTCCCAAGCGCCTCTCGGGTATGATAGTATTTGGACACTCGCACAGATGAGCTCATTGCTCTACTGGTGGCCCACAACTGCAAAATATTAACTGTCATCAGGATAATTTATTTATTTGTAAGTTGTTTACTTAGCACCAAACTCACAGTACCTTCGAGCCTCATCACACATTTTTGTCTGGAAAGAAGTCATTGACCTCTACATTGTCAATTAGATGAACTCCCCGTCAACTCCTAAAGTGACCAACAGCATCGATGACCATGCCAGTTTATGTCTTCAAGTACTAATAATCAGATTTTTCTAAATGTTTATTCCCCCCAAATGCTTTGCGACGTCCGCAAAGCTTGATTCAATTACAACGCTGGGTTGCTCTCAGATCTTGAGTCCGTTTTCAATTGAAGGAGGTCATGCTTTGTGTTTCTCATTGTCATGACAGACTTTTTGAACTAATCAGATCTTGGGGGTCACAACTGGTTTTGTTTCATGTCTTCAATTGTATGCACGTTCCCCCACCCTGCCTTAAACTGGATTTTCAATTAGGTTGGTGTCCGATAGCGCCCAGTGTCCCCTTTGAAGTTGAGGAACTTTCTCTGTCCCCTTGGGCAAGAGCTCCTTATCTGTTGCAATGAAGTACTATTGTTTCAGTCAGCCAGACATTGTTAATTAGGCTTTTCATTGGAGTAAAGAGACAAATCCAATTTTGCCACACTTGCTTTTGACCTCAGACACAACCCCTGGCACAGTGGGCTTGGATTACATGATCTCTGGAAAGTTACCTTACTTCCAAATATCCAATGGCTCACTTGTTTTGAATCAAACAATGTGAATTAGACAACAAGACATGTTTTAATATGTTTTAAATGGTCCAAACGATTGATTGGGATTGCCCCAAGAAATAAAAACCCTGCTGAAAAGACCAGCTTTGTTTTTGGCTACTTAATGTTTGTTGTTACTGGTTTGGATCTGATCTAGATGGTGGACCAGCCAAGCTGTTTACTAGCAAAATGTGTTGTAGTTTTTTGAACTGGTTGACCAGTATGCTGTTTCTGATGAATCTGGTAAACTATCCTTTTAAGAAGCCTAATGGGGAAGCCCGCATACCAGCATCCAAAAAAACAACATATCGGTCTTTTCAGCAGGGAGCCGATGAAAAAGGATTGGACGGGCAGATTGAGGAGGTGTGTGGATGTTGCTTCTGGAGTTGTAGAAGTGAATGTGGTGTGAAGAGGACAGGGAGTGCATCTGAAAGGGGCTATTCTTCCTCCTGTGAGCACATCAGCTTGTACAGCTGTTGAAGCAACGAAAGCAATTATCACCCGTTTACCGCTGTTGATTTGTGAGCACTTTATCCGGGGGTCTGTGGAATGCCCCCTTTTTTCAGGGTTTGTTTTATGAAGGGTTTCTTAGCTCACAGACAGCTTTCAGAAGAGGATTTGCTTTCATTGTTAATAGCATCTGCCTTCCTATGCTTTTAACTGGTTTTAGCTAGTTTAAGATTGCAACATTGGAGACATTAACTAGCTAGTCATGACTATTTCCCAAAACCATAGTAAATATGTTGCAGACCCATTGTTCGAACCATGTTGGTTCAACAACATAAAGCTGTTAATGATGTTACGTAGGGGTGGAATTATAACTTCAGTTCAAATGTAATTATAATACCTCATTTACACATATACCAGAAAGACATTTAATGTGAGAAAGCTGCTGAAGAATCGAAAGCGGTGTGCAAAGTGTAATGAGAGAGATGAAATGCACTGCAATAAATTTGTTTCCCTCTACATCAGACTTCGGGGTTCCCCGACGCACTTGAGCACAAACACACATGCGCTCTCTTCAAATGGGCAAGTTCTATGCAGAAGAGATCATTCCCATGCACTATTCCCTGTCTCAAGTATTTACTATCCACTGTGAGAACAGCTGAAAGATGTGAGGCTCCAAAATAACTTTTAAACTCACTTTTTAAACAATTTTTATTTGAAATTGAGTTTGAAGCTATCTATTATGATTGTTCTCCCTCCCTTCGGAGGCTGATTTATCCCATTTGGAAGGCAGCTAAAAATGCCACTTGTGTGTTAACATGGACACAGATGCTGACTTCTCCAACAGAAACCACTTGTGTTAAAGTGCTTTCTCTAAAGCCTTTAAAGGGTTAGTTCACCCAAAAATGAAAATTATCCCATAATTTACTCACCCTCAAGCCATCCTAGTTGTGTATGACTTTCTTCTTTCAGCCAAACACAATCGGATTTATATCAAAAAAAATATCCTGGCTCTATCAAGCTTTATAATGGGAGCGAATGGTACCTTAGATTTTGAAGCCCAAAAAAGTACATCCATCCATCAAAAAAGTAATCCATACGGCTCCAGGGGGTTGATAAAGGCCTTCTGAAGTGAAGCGATGCATTTTTGTAAGAAAAATATCCATATTTATAACTATAATCACAGGCTTCCGGTAACAACCGTTCACGAGAGAGTCGAGATCCGTCGTACGATGAATGCGTAGTGTAAGCTCCGGTGCGAAATGACGAACGTGAAAGCGCAGAGGATAGAGGAAGCCAGTGAACGTGCGGACAGCCGTTACCGGAAGCCAGTGATTATAGTTTATAAAGTTATAAATATGGATATTTATCTTACTAAAACAAATTGCTTAGCTTCAGAAGGCCTTTATTAGCCACCTGGAGCCATATGGATTACTTTTATGGGATCATTTTCATTTTTGGGTGAACTAACCCTTTAAGTGCTTAAATGTCTGAGAACGCCGCTTTCTGCAAAACCCTGAAGAAGTCTTTCTTTTTTTTTTAAATGCACGTAAATGTGATGAAAGTCTTGACCGAACGAAAGATATATAGAAGCCTCGGTGAAGTGAAATAATGTCCACACAGCAAACAATGAAAGGAACTATGATTCTAACCAAAGGTAAAGAGCTTCAGTTCCAACCGCACAACTTTGCAATGCTGTTTGCGACCGTTCGTTTGAACTACGGTTTCGGGAAACACTAAATCGTTGAACTATGTTGTAACAATGGAACTTACGGCCATAGTTGGCTAACGATGCTTTTTGGAAATGCACCCCTGACCAGGATAATGCTGGTTTCACATTAACTGCTTTTAAGAGAAAATTTCCAATTCGATTTTCACAATGCCATGAGATAAATAAAAACAATATGTGAATTCATAAAGGTGAAGTGTAAAGTAGCGGTAAATTGAGTAAGTGGACAGGTATAAAGAGCTCACATCATTAGTGTGATTAGCCACCTCACAAAGTCTGATTCTACTTCCTGTGTGCTGTGTATTAGCGGTGAACAACAAGTGTGTAATTATAACGTCTGTAATGACCTGCTGAGAGCTTAGACTATGACATTGTTCTTTAAGAGGTGGTTTGTTGTTTGTGGTTGTGAGGTCACTTTAGTTTTTTGGCTTGAGTTGATAAGACAGGCTTTAGGGACTTTGCGAGGTACAGAGGTAATGGACCTTACTAAAGGTGCTGGAAGGCATCTGAAGGGCAGAGAGATATTTCCCTAGTGTGTGTGAGTGTGTTTCTGACCTAGCTGTACTTTGGGGGCAAAACTGCTGGAAACTTTTCTCAGAGGTTAGCTAAATCGGTCACAACCTCTTTTTGGGGGAGGTTCTCAAATAAGGGAAATGTCTATAAATGAAGTCAATATAGTTTTCTTAAACTTATTTAAAAAATGTATGATGGTAATTAAACAGTAAAGGTGTGAGACAGTTGGACTGACCGAATTCAGACATATGAATGTGTGGTTTCTGTAACAGCATTTTAGACAAACACTTTTTTTGACATAATTGTAGAATTTGCATTCAAAATCCATTTGGCTCAAATATTCACGTGTGTGTCTATGTGTGTGTTTCTGTTATAGCTTTAATGTGTGGAAATGATTTACAAAGGTAATAATAATAATAATAATAATAATAATAATAATTATTATTATTATTTTATAAATAAACATCAATACAAAATAAAAATATAATAAAAATGGCAATTTCTTTAAAATTGTACTTTGGGGACAAAATCTTAAAAAAAAAAAATAATAATAATAATATTTGAAAAATAAATAATTTTGAGAAGGCCCTCAATAGAAAAAGTGGTTTATATATATAAAATAAAAATGTAGATTTGCAAATATTTAGATGTATATACATTATTGAAGTTTATGGTATGTACCCATTTAGATGGTAAACGTGTTTGTGTGTGCAAACGGCCACAAAATGCTTGCATATTTTTTCCCGTTCAACTCTCACCCAAATTAAAGCTTGGCAGGTTGCTGGCCAGCTCTTAAAGCCACCTCTAACCCTGCCTAGATCTGTTCTGCAAGCACTTTGTTTTCCCTTTGCCTGACTTTTCAGGGAAAATCCTAATTTTTGTGGCTTGTGTTGGCAGCGCCCTTGTGCTGAAATGTCATTTTAAATGTGACCCTCCCCCTGTACGATACGGCACTGTTTATTCACATCCTTGCCACTTTTAGTTTGCTCCAACCCTCTCATCTAGCACAACAGACAAACCATGCCTGTGATAGCATCAGCAGAGGCTAAATGTGCTTCACTACCGCAACTGTCATTTGCCTTTTAACAGCCATTATTTTAACGAGCCGCTAGATCGTGTTCACGTCGACATCCATATGAGACATTATGGTTCATTTGAGCTCTGCAGATGCAAACGAAGAATAAACAAATTGATACGATCCAGTCACAATACCTTTCTAGAGCATGAAAAACTCATTTCCAGTCTGCCCAGAATAGAGATGCTATCTGATCTGAGCTCAGAAATGAAACATGTTATAGCAAATTATGAGCATGTTTTTTGAATTACTTACTCTTAGGCTGGCCTGAAATCACTGCGTTTCAAGGCGGGTATTGTGCAGAGCGATGCTGAGGAGTGAGACAGAGAGACAGAGAGAGAGAGAGAGAGAGAGAGAGAGAGAGAGTTAAATGGAGAGTGAAGAGAGAAGGACAACACGTGCATGAGAAAGAGAAAGAGAGATTTTTTGTTTACTCTGGAACAAATAATATCACTAGGGCTGACTCATGCTCTGCACAAATGAGAAATGATGAGAAAATGCCAGAGTCATTCCCTTTTTGGCTGCGATTGGAGCATCATTTACTGAAACTGGCCCGGACCTCTGTGCAATAATAACCACATCCTCCAAGTATCTTCAGCACAGCCTGTTTTTATAGCTGGGGAAAGATGGGCACAGGTTTGTTAGGACCCTGGCTGGAGAGGTTGGAGTGGGCCAAAGGGGAGTAGAGCCACAGAAAGAGTCATCCTGATAAAAATGTGCTTGTGCTTAAAGCCCACTTAACGCCCCAGAGAGATGACTAGGGCTCTTAAAAGAGACAGAGCCCATAGATGGTTATGAAACAGAAAAAGAGAGATTATTGTCAAACAGAGTGGAAAATAGGCACATCAGATGAGCAGGGAAAACTTTCGATTTCGGTTGTCACAATCAGTTTTTGGAATATAAATCATGTGTTGGCAAACTGTGGAGATGATTTCGTAATCAAGGTTTGTAAAGTACTGATACAGAAACCTAGGGTTGACAACTGTTCTGAATTAGCTGGGACATCCTGTATATATGGGACGCCTATTGTCCCACACTTTTGTCGAGATAAGGCGTAATATCCCGTATTGAAGGCATTGTGTCCTGTACTAAAGTGGCAAAGAAGGCTCAAGGGGTACCCCCTCCCGATCGGTTGACGCAATGTTGAGGTGGTCCTCTGTCCTGTATTGAAGCGCTCAGAATGCTCAAGCATCCCATATTCACGAGACTGTAATTGACAACCCTAATTAAAACATCCATTGGGGTGAACCTCACAAAAACCTGTACAGATCAACCCCCAATAAATAAATAAATAAGTAAATAAACCGTAAACAGTAAAAATAACAGTAAAACAATGTTTTTTTAATTTATTTACAAAGCATACATTTGCATACATTTAAGGTACAATGTATATATTAAACATCATGATGTTTAAATACTTAAATATATTTTTTCACAGCATCTAAATATTTATATATTTTGTGTTTCAATCATGAAAATTGTGTGATTAAGTTTCATGAAAATAATGTCAAATTCAAAATGACAATACAAAACATCTTAGTGGTCCTTCTTTAAGCAAAATGTATTTGTATTATTATTATAATTTTTATTTATATCATATAATTATAATAATAATAAAAAACATTTTTTTATGATTGTGACATGTTTTGGACCGGTTTCATCAGAACCAAAAACAACCTGATATCAAAGGAGAAACACACAAAAAACATCTGCTGGTAACATATCACCACAATAAATAAATAAATAAATATATATAAATAATATATACACTGTACATATTACCATAATGAGATAATGTTTGTATAATTATTTTATTATTTATTAGTACAAATATTAATTGTCATGAAACTAGTGTCAAAATAAATAAATAAATCTTTATGGTTCTTTCTTTGTGAGAGAAAATATTTTGGGGTGAAATATGATTAAGACATGGAACCATGGAATTTCACATAATGTAACAGGATTTATTTATTTTTTTGTTTGTTTTTTGGTAGAAAAACATGTTATTATCTTGTTCTTCAGAAAGCCATCTTTGCACTGGTGCTTTAAATAGCCCAGAAACCAATACACAGATCTGACGTACCAAAAAATCAAATAAAATAATTAATTAATCTCTAAAGCAACACATAACCAACACAAGAACCCGATACAGCAAAACTCATTTTTGGAAAGAAAAAGCATTCTTGGCTTACCAAGAAATATAACAGAACCCTTATTTTAAGTGTTCACTTTAAATTGATTTAGTGTTCACAAAAAATCATCTTCAGCTAATTGAAAATGTTATGACACCACACACCATAGAATAAGAATACGGTATGGATGGTCTGAGAGGGTTAAACATCATAAGGGGACAGGGTTGAAGTGTTGTCTTAGCATGGCTGGAGGTCATTGTTATCAAAGCTGCTGTTTAATGGGTTCCTGACCCTTTCTCACACAAGACATGTTCTGAGTGCTGCAGCTGAATAGATCTGAAGATCCAGCAGGTAAGAATGCAGGAAGAGATTTACCACAGGAACAATGAACCATCATTTCTTGTTCACCAGCACAACCAAATGTACAGCTGGACAATACTTGACTGACTGTACCTTACCTAGAGACAAATGCACAGAGCGAAAAAAAAAATAGTTTGTTTGTTATAAAACAACAAAATGTTATTAATGAGAGAGTGCAACAAAAATCCATCTTCCAAACCATGTCTTTAATTTCACCAAATACACTTTGATAAACCTATAATAATGATTTATATTTTAGAGCTGTGGGGAGATTTCGAAATTGTATACATACATCATTCATGTGTGTTCACATGTTCACGTCATATCCGCACACAGAGAAAATAAGATCTGGCTACTGTAGCGCGTGTGTGGGAGCAATGCGAAGCTGAAAGTTTGTTGTCACAACGAACGAGAAAAATTGACCATGGATCATTCAAAACGGCAAACCTCCGGGGAATCATCGGTTGTAAAAACAAAGAAACCCCAAACAGAGCAAAGTCAACAACTCTGAGATCTGAAAGGATTTAAAAGTGACCCAGAGATGGCTTTTTTCTTACTCAACAGGTAGGATATTTTATTGATATGGTTTATGTATAATTGTGTAAATCACAAACGTCTATGTGTGTGTGTTTGTTTGTGTAGTAAAATACAATAATTATACTGTAATCGGTGCAGAAATTTTCACTTGCTAGCACAGGTGTGTATTTTCTTTATAACGTTAATAATTTATTTAAATAAATCCTTTAGTCCTGGGCTTGCCAAGGACATGTGAGTCTTGAAATTATGTTGACCACTGGTTGGTATCAATGACAATCTATAAATTAGTTACTACCGTGGTCTATTTGGCCAGAATATCCTGCAGTTATAAAAACGTTAAACATTTGACCTTATCAGAATATCAATCGTTATGTCTAATGATAACTTATGTAGTCATTTTATTCAGAACAGCAATGTTTCCAATAAGTCAAAACAACAGCATAAGATATGGCACTTACCTGCTCAGATGACATGTTTTCTGATATCAGTCTTTTCCTTTCTTTTGTTCTTTCGTTCTTTCTTTCTTTCTTTCTTTCTTTCTTTCTTTCTTTCTTTCTTATTTGTCTATACACTCTGATAAGATTCATGTGTACACTGGTGCCTCGAACCCCATTCATCCGCGCAGAGGAGCAGAGCCGAAGCACAACTAGCGTCATTGCATAAACAATGTTCTTCCACAAGACGCATGCAGTTTTATTTTCTATTTTCTATATTCTAGAGGGCAAACTGTTGCATAGCTTTAACTGAAGTGCATACAATGATGACAATAGCTATGTTCCAAAATTTAGTGAGCTGCCTTGCTGTCTTCTGCCTATATACAATATCCTAAGTATAAAGGAACCTCATAGGTGAATGATTTGAACACTCTACGGAAGGCCACATAAATATACGATATTATTTGAAAACACATAATTTCACTGTTTATGCCTCTTATGCACACTAGAACAGCATTTTCCTCCACTGAAAACAGAGACTTCGGAAACACTCTCCATAACCCCATACTTTAGAAAACAATGGCATTTGGAAACTGAAAATTACGTTTTCAAACGGACTAGTGTAGGCAGCAACTTGGGCGTTATTCAAATAGCGTTCTCCATGTGAAGTGCACTCCAACAGGCATAAAAATTAAATAAAATGTCAGTATTTGAATAGAACGATCCAATATTTTTTGGATTAATCTAACTTTCTGTTGCTTCATCCGCCATTTTGGATGATTTTCTAAACCGAGCTTCTACCAATGCATAATTAGATTGCATAGAATTTGGACAAAAGATGTTATCTAATTTTAAGAACCACCGTTGTGCCAGCAGTGGGTAGCTCTCAGTTTTGGAACAGAGCCACAGTTTTCCATTTTAATAGAAAGGGTGACCTGCACCTTAAAGATTGGAAAACAACTACTGTACAGTAAAAGTAGAAAATGCTGAAACTCATTTGACCAATGTCACAAATCTTCCATCTAAGGGCAAAAACATCAAATGTACAGTACATCTCTCTCTCTGAGCTATTTTAAACGGGAAGCGAACCAACAGAGATATGGCTGCCAAGTGCCGAAGCAAATATTTATTTTACGAAATTACATGAAGTCACCTCTTTTTCTAGAATGTGCCCCACAATAGCCTCTCTACATACACAATATGCCCATGACACTCCACCAGAAAGAGCATCAGATCTCTTCGCAGGCACGCGGTTAAGAGGCAAACTCAACTCTGACTGAGATATCCATCTGGGGTTTGTCATGTTAGACATCTGCCCACGTCTTTTTCTCTTCTGTAATTATACGAATATTTATTTTTCTTCAATCTGCTCTGGGAAGACATCACATCATGTGGCTTGGGTTTTGTGGACATTGTGAAGGACCAGGAAATAGTTTGTCAAAGAAGTGAAGATTTGTGAGGCGAATTTTTTGGGATTTGACAAACAAAAGAGTGAAATAAGAGTTTATTGCGATTTGAAGCGAGGATAATTTAGTCGTAATTTAGCTACATGCACATGCATTCGTTCGAGCGACTGAAAACAGAAGAGAGAGAGACAGAGAGAGAAAGCATCTTCTTATTTTCCCACACATGGATACCAACACTCAGTCTCTGTGTGTCATTACATTTGTTTGTTTTTAAGAGTTGATTAGTCGTTTGCTTGGTGTACGAATCTAAACACTCCGTCCTTGTGCAATAAATCTAAACTGCAAAATCTGTACATTCGCTTATTCATAATCTATATTATCACTTATTCAGCTGGTCTCCAATCAATATCAGTCAATGTCTGAGATCAACCTTTTTACATATTGATTATGCACATATTCCATCATCAGATTGGGGAAGCGTTGAATATAGACTTGCTATGCGAAGGGTAATGATATATGATCTTGGCCAGGCTGGGGTTGAGATAAATCATAACGTAAATAGATCACTTTAATTTCCTTTGGTGGCTTTGGTTAGCCCTGAAATGCTTATTGGAGTGATGCCTTGGGTTACTGCAGACCAAACGCCAGAAGAACTACATTACTTACATAAAAGCTACTTAACGTAGAGCACAGTGATGTCTTTACAGCTCTATTCCCTATCTATTTGACTAGAGCACACTTGAAGGAATGAAACAGCATTCACAAAGCATTTAACATCCAAAATGTCATCTATGTCTGAGTTAATGGAGGGTTGCACTTGATTTTAGTCAACAGGATTGGTCAGGATTCAGTCTTTCTACTTCCTACTTCCTACTGGTTGTCATAATCAAACAGCTGCTCAAACAGATTTTTCAACAACACAATATGTTACCAACATTCAAATAATCACAGAAGTACTAGGATAAAAGTTTAGACGCATTAACATTTAAGCTGGCTGTTTCGAAGCTGCTATGATTTTTTATGATTAGGTAACTTGTTTGTCCACCTTAGTCTTCCTCAAGTTCGTCTGTCACTCATCTTCGTAGAAGGGCAATTTTTTAATAAACATATTTGTTATGATGAACTCAGAATCCCATTCAACGCAAACAACATGTCTGCACATATACTGGTAATCGCGTTGGCAATTGCAATCGCAATTGCATTTTATCAATCATTATAAACTATTCAAATCTCATTATATATTTCTTTATGTACTATATATCCTCCAGTACATCTGCTGTATTACTATAAAGTACTATGCAACATTTTTTAATACAGCGTGCAATAAATAACTCATGTTGGGGTATTATTCAGTACAGTTTGAACATCTCAGAACTCTCAGAAAGACTCAGAAGACCATTTAAGGTACAAAGCCGTCACTGGTGTTGTACCCTTGTTTCGGGTACATATTTGTACCTTTAAGGAGACAAAAAGTTCCATAGGAACACAACATATAATTATACCTTTAAAGGTACACAATAGTTCAGGGGTTTTCAACTAAAGGCCCAGGAGGTCCGATCTCGACATTTGCATCCACCAAAGTTCCGGACAATAATAACTTTTTTTTGTAGTGTAGAAACAGTGAGATGGGGTAACCATTGTCGTGATGTCTCACGGTCTGGGTTGAACCAATCTGGGGGTCAGGACCTAGACCGCTAATTGGTGACCACTGCAAAAAAAGCCTTAGGATAGAAGAATGTACCCAAAACAACTAGTATATATGTGACAAAAGATTTCAGAAACAAAATGGCAACTTTACCTTTGGCTTTTAAGCTTTTTGTTTACCAACAAAGAAGGCTTCTAGCAACCAAATTACTGAGGATAAACAATGCTATGAATTGCAAACATTTGTCTACAGGCATACGATTATCAACAGAGAGGATCCTTTACCATGTTTACATACCCCGTCTCTGCAAACATTTGTGAAACAGGTTTATTTATCATTTAATGTAGGAACATTGACTCATTGATGCATTTAATTTGCTCAAATATTGATTATCAAATATCATTAAGTCTGGACATCTCCTTAGGTTCTGATATGTTCAAGTGGTATTATGCACATACATCTTGGCGAGTTGAGTTTAAATTGAAAGTCTGACTTCAAGTGCCTTTCCATTGTACGATTCCTAGTATGAATGTGAATGGAACGCAGCATTGTGGGTTAACAATATTTTTTCCTCCAATGAAAATGGAGTGTTTTTGAAAATGCTCTCCATTAAATATACTTTGAAAAGCAATGTCGTTAGGAAATTGCAAACTGAGTTTTCTAACTAAAACGGATTAGTGTGTATGTGGTCTATCATGCACACTAGGTACAGAGACACATATTGAGAAAGTAAATCATTTCCATTTTGATTTCATGTTGTCTACAGCGCTTTGAGAACTTTGTGTTATCAATTTATGTAGCACAGAACTTTCTCTAGAGGCCCCTCTGTCCCTCCTATTTCCTATCATGTCCATCCCTATAGTTTACTTGTCTCTCTTTTGCCTTTCTTTCCTTCCTCTCTGACTATGATAGCATCTCCTGACCTGCCCTGGCATACGCACATCCCTCACGGAAAATGAATTTGGCACACAAAAATGGTCTCCTTCCCTCCACTCATCCTTTCTCTTTCTGTCTCTTTCACTTTCTCTCTCTCTCTCTCTCTCTCTTCCCATCCTCACCTCCATTTCCATTCTCCTCACAAATGCAGACGATTCACAGAAAACAAGAGATAATGGCCAGTGTCCAATCGGCCAAAGCTAATCAGCATGCATCGTGGGAAAAGCCCAGGAAGAGGGGTGAAAAACAGCCTATTGTCTGGAGGAGATTAAAGTTCCGAAAAGACGGTATTGTCTGACGAGGGGATAAATCTTCATGCTGTCACTCAAACCTGAATTAAATTCTCCTTCGCCTCTAAAAGAGGCTTATCTCTACTCAATAGCTTGTTGCGCTACAAGCCCAAAGGAATGTATTTGGTGAAATAGTGTTGCTGACACCTTATGAAAAAAAAAATAAATAAATAAGGAGCAATGGGCAAAGAGCAAATCACAGTGTTGAGCAGCTCAGCGACTTGAAAGAGGATGTGCATTTAGGCAGACCGAGATCATGATAGCTTCAGGAGGGGGTGCTTGATTGACTGTCCCTAGGCCTTTGAGAGCCACAATAGTCATCCCTTCCTTGCCCTGGCCTTTTCTTGCCGATGCCAAGCGGCATTTGGAAGCGCGTCACACGCTGGAAAAGAGATCCGTCACTGGCAACGTTGGCTTGCAAAGTGGTGGCAACATATGAAAAGCCCACTGCTGCATCACTTTATCTGTCCTCCAGCTAAATTCTGCTCCTTTTCAGCAGCTCTTTATCTGCTTTCCAGCGGGTCGCCCTGCCAAATACTGATCCCTCACACCAGGGCCCTGGATGGATCTTCATGTTCTGCGTGCATTTAAAACAGACCCTGTAAAAGCTGTAGAAGAAAAGGGGAGAAAGAAAGGAGACAAGGAAAACTGCTTCCCTCTGAATAGAAAAAGTTGGTGTCCCATTTTTCCTGTGTCCTGAAGGAGGAGAGCAAGGATAGATATTGATGATTCATACTGGAACAAAAACAGAAAACATTGAGCAGAGAGAGAGAGAGAGAGAGAGAGAGAGAGAGAGAGAGGACACGTCTATTCTTCACCCCCTGCTGCCTGCACCCTAAACAGGATTTTCCGCTTGCCGTTTGTGCAATTGTTTTCACTGTTGTTGTGTATGCCCTCTTTTAATTCCCCTCTTTCACAGTCCCGGAGCAGTTCTCTCTCCATCTCTGGACTTGGCTTCTTAACAAGCAGGCTTACACCTGCTTACAGGATTAAATTAATTAGCACGAAACAGAGATGGTGGGGGAAGGGGGATGTAGAGGGAAGAATTACCAAAATGAGGCAACTAGTCTATAGCTGCCCAGTCATGGAATCCTCTCAAGCGGATGCTGGCTCCGTTGTTTTGTGGCAAGGCGGAAGTTACACCAGGAGGATACAAAAGGAGCGGGCTGATTTGTTTGGGTGTTGGGTCCGAAGGTGACGTTTGACTGGCTTTATTCACCGATGACCAGGGCTTGAAGTATAGTTTGTGTTCTAGAGTCATGGTAACATTCACTATTCATTGGGTCACTCATTGGGTTCTTCAGTGGCTCTATAAAATTTGAGCTAGCCTGATATCCAACACATTAAGACTCATAAACTCTGGTTAAGGGATTAGACTTCATGGTCAGGTAATCATAAGAATACTCGTTATAAACTCCAACGTTTCTCTTCCATGGTACACAGCAGTGATTTTCCAGTATTTTTTTACATTTACATACTATATAATTACAACAACTACAGTACAATTACAACAACCCTAAACATAACCTCAACCTTAACCTTAACCCATATTAAGTACATGTAGTAACCTAATTTTACTCAGTACTTTCTTGGGTAAGTACACGAAAGTACTCGTACTGTAAATTAAATTTAAGTATAAAGTTTAACCATTTTTCCTGTAAAATCTGGGTTAGGTTAGGACCTATTCCTGTAATAGTGAGTTGTTAAACAACAATGCTTTACTTGACATTTATACCATACCTGTTGAACTAGGACTCCTCAATTCACTGGCAACAACAACACTTTATGGGTGGGCATATATTATATTATGTTTATTTAGTTGCTTCAAGTGACATTGGATTGCAACGAGATGACCTCTGTCTTTTTTATGTGGTTTAAACCTCGATTTTTGAGGTTACTTCTTATTTTTTAGCTGACTTTTATTTAGCAGGATTATTTCTAAGTCAGGACAGGTAACCCCAGCTTCTTTAGAGGAAATTCCTCCTCCATGAGGTATTGAAGCCCCTTTGGCAAGTGTCTGCCCTCATCTGTCTCTCTTTCACAAAGATCCAGAGGAGCACAGGACAGAATACCCAAATCCATCTCACTAAATGCTTGCAGATGTGTGAACTGTGTCCTTGCCATGTTTTCAGGCGCTACCTCAACACTCTTTCAGCTTTCTGCTGACCACAATGACAGGGAGGAAAACAAAACAAGAATATTTTGGGTCAAACTTCTTAACTCAGCAATAGGGAATCTAATAAGGAAGAAAAATCACAATTGAGATCCCTTTTATATCTTAATTGTTGATTCTCGACAGCAACGAAATTAAATGGAGAGCATATTGAGATGTTTGAAGAAGTCTCCTGCTTCTCAGATGTTTCTCCTGGGAAAAAAAACACAGCAATAATCTTAGACGTGTCATCTCTAGTGTTTCAGAAGAGATCTCAAACTGTCTCAGACTGTGCTCATATTTGCCAAGATGCCAAAGTCTGCAATCAAATAAAAAATGTCAATATACGTATATTCAAACATTTCTAATCAAATTCTAAGAACAGATTATCTGAGCCATGCAAGTCACATTTATTGTATAGCTCTGATTCTTTAATGACTTATTTCTGAGTTGTTCTTTCTCATACTGAGTTTAGGAGACCTTTAGGAATCCTTTTGACCATTAAGGTCACAACCTTAGTTCTTCACATGATTTTTAGGGTCATTTGATCCTTAAGAGAGCTGATCCCTCCTAAAGAGACATCTACTTGGATGTCATGCATGGAACAGAGAAGAAAAACAGAGAGTGTGTCTCAAACCGAATACTCAAAAGGAGCCTAAAACAGAACCACTTGACCTGTCACCTAGAGCAGATTTGTACTGAAGAGATAAAGATGAACATACCTTCAGATCTGAGATTCAGTTTTGGTGCTTATCATTATGATGAACAGCAATATGATTCAGATTTGGTTTATTTGAGAGTTGTCAGAGCTGCATTGCTTGGCAACAGGAACGTTCAGCACTCCATTGTGCTTTGAAACTAAATGACAACCGAAAATATATCTCAGCATTGTTTATAGATCTTAATCTAGATTTTTACATTGCAGATTCTTGATCTTAATCTAGATTTTGACATTGCAGATTCTTGCATAAAATGTAGTCTATAGACTCTTTAGCCAAGCTCCACCAAATAGTTTTTGCTTAAAATAGGCCCAGCAAGTGTTGGCAGACATTTTTTTCTAATATTCTCTGATTTTAAAGATATTTAAGTGTCTCCTCAATATTCAATTGTGGCACTACAAACTTGTCAAGTAGAACTTGCAAAGTACGGTACACATTTTGTGTGCTCTGGTAAGTGGCTGGTGCACTCTGGTGCAATCCCTTCCTTATGACAGTGATTAGAGCTACGCAGACAATGAACACTCTGAGCCCAAGATTCCAGTGCTAACCTTCTAGCTTAGTGGAGAAGTCTCGGTAAGGCTTAGCACATTCTTAACCTGCCTTGAAAACACACTCTAAGCACATCTAATCTAATGAAATGCAAACCAGTTGTTGGATTGGTCAATGTGAGATACATCAAGTTGTGATCATGTATGTTGTATTAGACAATATACTTGGTGATTGTACGTGTTTGTGTGTGTGTGTGTGAACGCTAGCAGCTGTGTCTCTTTGGCCTTCAACAGCATTTCAACTATCAACTGTCCTGATGATACACATGGGATTGGTTTACAAACACACTCACACGCACAGACCTTTAAAGCTTTATTAGTGAGAACCTTTCATAGACACAATGGTTTCAAACTGTTTTTTTGTTTTTGTTTCTAATTTCTAACCCTACCTCTCAAAGAAACCTGTTAAGATTATTAGATTTAAAGTAAAATATGATCTGTTTGATTTTTATTACCCATCAATCTAACGTGTGATATCACCAGTGGCGATGAAGGAAGTGTTAATTCAACTGGTATGGTTCGGTCCTTTCAAGATGAGAGGAAAATGAGGAGAATGTGACTAACAGGACTAGTCACAGCAACCTTGATCCTGTCAGGTATTCACACCATTGTTAGGCCGCATAACGGTCGTCCGTCCATCATCCCGCGGTCAGACGCCTAATCTGTCCTTTCAATGCACTCTGAAAAGCCCCCAGCACCACGGCCCTGGCGAGTCTCCATTCACCCTCCCCTACCGAATGCAATCACTGGACAACCCCGCAATAATGCGCTCCCTTTGAAAAACAAAATAAAGGTGGCCGCCTCGTTGTGGTTTGTCCCGTCGAGATAAATCATGCACTCCAAATTAACTTCCATTCAATGTGCTGAAAAAAGAATAGGCGTCCGCGGACGGATGGGGTTGCTGTGAGCGCACGATGATTCGACTTGATAAATGTCAAGGCGGATAATTTGAGGGCTCTGATTAAGATCTTATCGGCCCAGGAAATAAATAGAAAAGAGTTAATTAAAAAAGCCGTGCAGGGTTCTGCCGAGTATCCGCCGGAGAGATCATGCTTAAATAGGCCTCACTCTGGTCCTCTCAGTTCTTGCCCTCACAAAGACGTTGACATGTCCAAAGGTGAGTTAACCCACCAGGTTTCGCTAATGCTCCAAAAAAAAACTGATTTTAAAGACTGTCTGGAAGACGTGATTAGAAACTGAGCAGTTGACCTGCACTTTTTATTCCTTAATTCGAGACAAAGTTCTGTATTTTAAAGACAGTACACATTTTTGTTTTTCAGAGTGAAACTTTTATGTATCAATATTTTATTGTATCAATACAAGCAAGAACAATTTAAAAATGGACAAATTTGAACTAGTTATGAATGAATGTAATAAATGATTCGTTCACTGCAAAAATAAAATGAAAATCTTACTGAGTTACAATCAGTGGGTGGGATTGGTGGTTGGCAGTTGGGTATGGAGTCCCAGGAGTGAATTTGGAGGGGGGGTGCAGTTCCATTTCAAACCAACATGATCACACGAAAAGTCGACATGTTGTTACCAAGTTGTCCAGCTCCCTGACACCAACCCCTTTCCTGATAAGAGCCATCTTCCATCAGATATGTCTGTGTCAGCCACTTTACCGACCTGGGTTTGTGTGCTGTGTTGAAACCAGGAAGTAATCACATTCATATAATCAATGACGAGCGCCCATTGGAGGTTCCATTTTCCCTCCTTGGGTTTGGCGCTAGATTTAATAAAAGATTCTTCTTCACTGTATTACATAATTGACAACTAAACACAACTCGCTTTTCAACTTGCTTTTGTCATCCCTCTGTGTACTTTTCACACTGGAGGCAGTAGTTCGAATTTCGGTAAGCACCGACCGATTTTAACTGAATAACTTTCTACATACCTTTGCCAAATTCTCAGTGAGATTAGTCTGTTCCAACTGGTTAAATAAAGGGAAAATCACCTACAACAGGATCCACTTTTACATGTCTGAAATTATTTCTGATTTACAGTGCACTAAACTGAGTGGTAGCCATCCAAATATTCCAGCAGATTTCTCTAACCTGATCTTCAAATACCCCCTGAATCCCCAGCTAGGGTACCCCCAATGAATCTCAGCCATTTCCACCACTGTGTATACCTGGGTGCTGTTCATCCATAAATAAGTCTATAAAAAATATTCCATTCCGAATAAAAAGTTGGGTTGTGAAAATCAGACGTGAACTAAGACCTAAATACAGTCTGAGATAGAATGGACTATACATCTATCCATCACAGCCTTGACTTACTTGTGAAGAAAACAAAATGACCTACACTGAATAAGTTGTCCTACAGAGGCAAAACACAGTAACTGCAATAAAACTGAGCAAAATTGCTTCAAAATGACTTGGGTTTTAGTGTGGATTCTGTAGTCACTGCAGTATTCACACTCACAGTATTCAAACATTTTCACTGAATCTCGGCATAGTTAAGATATTCCTGTCTGTCACAGGACAGATCATAGTCTAAGAGACACAACTTAATTCATTGCTCAGTTTTGAGAACAATTAGTAGTCTCTGTGTTTTGCAGAAAGTTCCACTGGTGAGGGTGATTTTCACATCTCAAGTATCTCTTTGTTGGAAAGCAAATTTCCAATAATGTCTGATGAGGCGTGTAGGGAAAAGTCATGCATGGCTTTGTGTGGGAAAATGCGACAGATAAGCAAAAGGTGCATCTCATTTTATCAGCTCAAGGACACACATTATCCACTCAAAGCAAAATGAGTTCCCCAAAAAACTCTCACATCGAGTTGACCTTTGCTTTTAATAAACAAAGGGCTTAGAGCACTCTTTATGCAACAGTAATTGGTACAGACTTAGTGCTGGATTTTTTCGTTCTCAGAAATGTAGATTTAAAGCGTCTTTGGTGACATGCTGACACCTGTCATAATGACCTACCTTCTCAGTCTCATTGGTGGGTAGATTGTAGAGATGATCTTTTGTCATGTTTGCTGCCAGTTTGGTGCTGTAAGTACATGTAGATTAATAGCTGCTAGACAAACAGAAGAAGACAGTGGTGTGTGATAAATGATGAGACCGTTGTGAACACAAATAACACGAGCATGATCAAAAGCTCTTAGGGCGAATTCATTAAACAGTGACATCAGTTTTGCACACTGTATTTCAGCGCACCAACCTGTCTTACTTACTGACCACCCACAATTCAGTCTTACCAGCTGCTATATGTGAAGAAATAACACTGTGCTGTGTTTCACTCAGTTTTTTCAGATGAAGAATTGCCTACCAGATCTCATAAAAAGTGAATGTGGCAACATTTTAGTAAAATGATATCACGTGGTTCCTTACTCGTATTGCAGAAGTTCTGAGGTGAAATGTCCACTGTGTGGCGCTAAAAGAGAGTTAAATGTTCTCCCAAACAGTAACGGTTTTAGGTTTACATTCAAATTTTAAAATCAAGTTTAAATTGAACAAAACCTACCTCCCTATTTTTAAACCTTTAACCTAAAATACTATTTTTTTGTGTGTCTTTTCAACGTTATTTAATTAGCATTTTTCATTAGTTAATTGGGTGCTAAAACAATGCAGATAGCGTGTGCAAATAAACCACATCATCAGCCAATTTTGAAAAATAGCATTTTTTTTCCCCCATCTTGGCTATTGTGGCTGATGTTTGCAATGAGTTGGTTTTGACCACTCTGTGGATCTTTTGTTACTCTGGTCAGAACAAGAAACTTTATGAGTAATCCACAAGACATAAAGCTTTCATATATGATCCATTAAGAACTCAAACAATATAAAGATCTGCCAGTGCAGGGGCTTGAGTCAAATGTCCAGACATATGTTCTGGCAGCTGCAGCAGTAAAAAACGACTTTGAATGAAGGGTAGTACGGATCTTATGTAGACAGCTTAGATGTCAGTGTAGATGACAGCTGAACAATGAAGATGTTCCACAAAACACTGATATAATATATGAGTTGCTTAAGATTATGAGAGGTGTTTGCTAAGGCATATTTCTATTGCTCAAACTTATGGTAAATGATTTGAACAAACCCCTAAACATTAATATTCTGTGTATAACTTGTCCCATTCCATTTGTGCCATGGAAGTGACTTATACCTCAAATCATATGGCTAGTAGAAGAGAGGTGTGCTATTACTTTTCTAAGTAACTGAACTAACAATTGTTGCCTTGCAGAAAATAAAATGGGTCAAGTAAATCCAATAAATTTACTTGAAGAAATTTCCTAAGTAATATCTAGAGACCAGAGTAGCAAAGAGAATTGGGGTGGACTCTTTTGACTTGGGCCAGTTATCAACCAACAATCGACACCCTAGAAATTACAGACAGGACCCTAGCAACAGCATTGCACCTTAGCAAACCCATAGCAATGCCCTGGTTACCACCCACAACACAACGTATCGTGGCAGGGAAATCTGCACAGACAAGAACCGCTCACATTTTCTTCAAAAAACATTTTAGAACTATTTTACCTGAGCAAAATTATATAATGTTATGAATGTATGATTATTATGAATATATTATTTATTATAAATAGTATTATTATTATTAATAATAAAACAAAATCATATTTTTCGTTATGTATTCAAAATGCTATAATAATTATAATAATAATAAGAGGACTCATATAACGAGTACACTGTGAAGGTGTTACTTTTGTTCCACTTGGCCCAATGAGTGTTTGTATTTGACACTCTCAGGGTGTGTGTGTGTGTGTGTGTGTGTGTGTGTGTGTGTGTGTGTGTGTGTGTGTGTGAGCGTGTATTTATCACTTTGTGGGGACCAAATGTCCCCATAAGGATAGTAAAACCCGAAATTTTTGACCTTGTGGGGACATTTTGTTGGTCCCCATGAGGAAAACAGCTTATAAATCATACTAAATTATGTTTTTTGAAAATGTAAAAATGCAGAAAGTTTTCTGTGAGGGTTAGGTTTAGGGGTAGGGTTAGGTTTAGGGGATAGAATATAAAGTTTGTACAGTATAAAAACCATTATATCTATGGAAAGTCCCCATAAAAAATGGAAACACAACGTGTGTGTGTGTGTGTGTGTGTGTGTGTGTGTGTGTGTGTGTGTGTGTGTGTGTGTGTGTTGTTCGAGCACAGTGTCTGAGCTTGGATGCAGAGTGTTCAACAGAAGTCAATTAATTGGTCTCCCTTAGATCATTTGTCTTTATTGCGAAGGTTAATTGGAATAGAAGCAGGTGTTAATAGAGAACGCTCAGTGACTGAAGACTGAATCTCCAATGCCCGCCTGTAATGGAACTCTGAGAGTGAACTTAACCATGTTTTAATTAGATTTTATTCTGAAATTAAGCCTCACATTTCTCCTGCTCGCCCTCTAAAGTGAGCTGAATAGACTCAAGTATGTGAGTTGTGTGTGTGTTTAGAGGGGGTGCAAGTAAATGTGCAACAAAGCTTGTAAGCATTTGGGACGCCCCTACTCAGCACATGAACACATTGTGCCTGCATGGTCACAGATCACGTGAAACATAAAGTCAACAAGAAATCAGCTTAGGGCAGGAAACTGAGGCTGCAGTGGGCACAGGCTCACCAAATCTGGATAGTAGATGATTGGAAAAACATCACGCCTGGTCTGAAAAATCTGGATTTCTGCTGAGGTACACAAATGGTAGGCCCACTGCAGCCTCAGTTTTCTGTTCTTGGCTGAGAGAAGAGGATCCAGACATGGTCTTCTGCTGTTGTAGCCCATCCACCTCAGGGTTCAACATGTTATGCATTCTGAGATTCTATTCTGCTCACTACAATTGTACAGAGTATTTATCTGAGTTACCGTAGCCTTTCTGTCAGCTCGAACCAGTCTGGCCATTCTCCGTTGCCCTTTGTCATAAACAAGGCAGTTACAGATCTACTCAAACCAGCCCGTCTGGCCGCAACAATCATGCCACTGTTAAAATCACAGAGCAAATTTTTTTTTCCTCATTCTGATGGTTGATGTGAACATTAACTGAAGCTCCTGACCCATATCTGCATGATGTCATGCATTACACTGCGGCAACACAATTGGCTGATTAGGTAATCACACGAATAAGTAGATGTACAGGTGTACCTAAAGTGGCCGGCGAGTGTATTTGTCTTAATTTCCAGTAAAAAAACATCTTTCAAACAAGAAAAAATTACTTTACATAAAACTCTACATAGAGGCAGAATGGCATGAGACATTAAGTCTTGTTTTCAGAAAAATGTGACAAAATTTGCTGGGGTTTTTGCGTCAAACTAGAAAAAAAAAAAAAAACAATATGTCAATGGGTAAGGAGAATAAACTAAACTTGAATATACAGTATATATACATTTTTTTTTTTTTTTTTTTAAAGTATAAACGTTACTGGAATTTATCTGAAGACAATACTAAATATATTGTCTGCTTCTCAACAATTATCTTGTTTGTTTTCTTGAGAATGAGAATGTTATCTCTTATCTTTTTTATTATTATTATTATTATTGTTATTATTATTTTGCTGTGTTACACCCACTTTCACAATCCAATCAATTTACAATGGATCAAATCAAGTCTTTCTCTATGAATATCCCATTTTATTAGGTTGTACGTTTACAGAAGTAAAATAGGTGCTAACAGTGCTTCAGATTGACCATAAAGGAATAGTTCACCCAAAAATACAAATGTTGTAATTCCTTATTAGGGGTAGACAATAAATCAATGGCCGATATATTGTTGGCCGATAACTGGGAAGTCCGAACAGGGGATTGTATGTCTAGAGGGCTGATCCACCAGCTTTGTTAGCATTCGGAAGCTTGGTTCATCGCAATGTGATGTCAGCAATTTTTAATGGCCAACATGTTTTACCAATTATACCATATAGGGATGAGAGTGGAAAGTCAGCGGGGTTTTTGATGTGGTGTTTACTCATTGGAAGGTTGTGTTAACGTAGCTGTATTTGTGTGTGGTCTGTGTATCGCTCAGCTCAGTGCTGAAGCTCACCTGAGGCATTCTGTTGTGTGTGTGTGTGTGTGTGTGTGTGTGTGTGTGTGAGAGAGAGAGATATACTGTAAACCGAAGAAGGAAAAAGACTGGTTGCGTTGTACAATGTGCCTTTGTTCTTTGTGTGTCCCGTGAGCTTAGCAGGCTGCACATTTTAGCTCAAATGTAATGCTTGACGTTTGTATAAAAGATTCAGTTGACCCAGCTTTAGTCATAGCTTGTTTGTTTGCAGGTTTTTTCTTTTTCTTTTTTGGCATTAGAAACCCTATTTAGTTAAGCTTGCATCACAATTACTATTGCTCATACTTCGAGTTAGAGATTTTAACAAATACCTAATCTTAAGAACAGTTTACTATTAAACTTCACTGTGTTGCTTGTACTGACAGGAAGGATATCTCAAATCATGTGGCTTGTTAAGAAGGTGTGTACAGTAGGTTACTATAACTTTTCTAAGTGATCAGAAATATAATTTCTGTCTGGCAGTTGGTAAAACAGGTAAAAATCACATAAATCAAATCAATTTACTTTAAAGGAGTGAACCAAGACACATTTAGAGACCTTAATATTATATACATGGCAATGGATTTTACCAGTAAGCAACTACCAGAGCACCCTAGCAACTGTATAGCAAAGCCTGAGCAACCACACAAATTTAATTTTTTTTAACAACTCAAAAATCTCATAATTTTAGCTGTGGAGTCGTAGACTGGTATCGCTAACACAGCAATTGAAACTACAATCAACACCATAAAAATAAATCATTCCCAAATAACTTGCAAAACTTAACAAGAATGCAAAAAACAGATCAAGACAACAAAACTAAAACAAACTGATCTCACAGTGAAATCGGAAACAGTAGGTTGACTTTTCTTTAGATAAAATTGGTCTGTGCTAATCGAAATGCAAAACACTGCCCCCAGTGGCCAAAGTGGTAAGTGTTGTTAGGCTGATACAAATATGTCTAATAGGAGATAACACATGTTATAACACATGAGTCGGCATAATGTGGCCAATCCTAGGGTACTGGAAGTATCGGATACAACATGCCGACCTTCTGTGTGATCATGTTGGGAAAACAAAAGAAAATCAACAACAATCTGGACTCATAGAATCACATTACTATACCTACATTTTTTTACCAATGGATTTGTTAGCAGTTTTCTGGTGAAATTACCACTAGAGGCACAACAAAAACAAAGACTTTTATTCACTTTCACACAAATCATTTGGCGAATTATCAGTTCATTATCACTTTTCGCCATATTCCTTGTACAATTCCGACTTATGACAGCAAAGCACTTCTACTATAACAATACATTTTAATGTTTGAATTACATAACCAACCTTATTTAAAAGCTTATTCAAGTGCAACTTGGAGCTGCTTGGTAGCTCAACTTAGTCCTAAAGAGAATGTGAGTCGACACATGATCCGAAAGTGCCATACAAGCACCACAAATTTATATGGTTGCTTCAGTAATTGCATTTTTCATCTCAGTGGTGCCTGCAGCTGTATGGCCATATGCAAAGTGAATACCATGAGCGTTCTGACTGAATGCTCTCTCACGAAATCATTTGGTTTCTCACACAATAAAACAGAATTGGGAAATTTCCGAACACAGAGAACAAACAGTACTGGATATTCAATCAACTGAAACTGATGCTGATGTTTTTATCTTTGAGAAACTTCAGCAAGTACTGTGCCATGTGCATAAGGGGCTATTCATTCTGGAAATTTTTTTTGCATCCGCTCACGCTGTTTTTCAGTCGTTTACCATGTAAAAATGTGCTTGATTGGTGTCTTTTGACAACTGCGTAATGTTTCACTGTATTTTTATCATCTCTCACAGGAGTGCTAAATTTTTAGATGGCGTTAAATAGTTAAAAGAACTTAAACTTCTGAAAACGCATATCGAAAGACCTGCGTTCTGCCCTATTCTTTGCGCTACATCTTGTGTTTTTTGGCACGAGAACTTGTTTGGCTAACTTTTTCAGATTTGTCTGCGTACCCACAGATGAAAGGCACCCATGCTATCGGTTAGGTTTAGCTTTACGGTTTAGGTAAGAACTGTTTGGGAGAACATTTAACTTACTTTTGGTGCCACACAGTGAATATTTCACCTCAGAATGGCCGTGAGACGTGTAAGGAACCACGAAATGTAATTTTGCAAAAATGTCATCACAATCATTTAATTTTCATGAGATCAGACTGGAAAGGTTTAATGGTCTTAGCTGGCCACCAAGTGTTTCAGGTTGGTCTGCTTTGATGGTTTGAGAAGGCTTTAGGGCTATTTTCTTAGACTAACAAGACAAACAAATCACCTTAGGTAGGTTTAAGCTGTTTTTTTTTTTTTTAACAGGGAAATTCACTTTCCCAGGTGTAGAAAGAGTCACCAACAGGCTTCTGTTTCGATTTTGTATGTTTTCCAACATAGAACACGGATTTACAGCATTGTACTGAAGTGAAAACAATCTGCTCAATTGTACTGACAGTTTCTGAGGCTTGGGTTTTTGGGAGATGAGTGCTGATAGATGTAATGTTTTGAAAATATGCTCCTTATTGTTCCATATTTTTAAATCAATGCTTTAGCCGTGAGCAACGTCCAAACAAATTACTCTCCACACACTGTCATCATATCTTCAACGTTCAGACTTTCATCCTCAGGGAGAGAGGAGTGTGTGAACATGGTGCCCCCATGGCCCTCTTGACACAGGGTCCAAACACCACACACACAAGCAGGTCTCAGACGTCTCAGCAGAATTACAGAGGGTCTTGTGCTAATGGTTGCCATGTGCAGCATTTCTAGCTTTTAAGGGGCCACCCGCTTCTACCTCTCCGTTATTATACACTTTCAAAAACATTACCGTGTAATACCTTAATGCCTCTTGTGTCTGTGTGGGGCTTCGAGGAAAAGGTAAAATGTGAGGTAAATAGGGAACCTTGTTCATCCTCCATCCCCTTTCTTACTCCTTTTTTGCAAGCTGATAAATGCGGTGAGGCCTGTTGGCCGGCCTGCTGCACAGAGTTGGATCGCAGTCAGCCCACGCAAGGGAAGAAAACTCTAAATTAGACTTTAACACGAAAAGGGTCCAGAGATTTCGTATTTTGTTTGGATAACACTTAAGCTTTGATATCTTCTGTCCACAGGACTTGCCTCCATCAACTCTGATAAATGAGACATTCATTCTCTTTATAAGAGGCTTATTGCATTCTATTGACATGACAAGCAAAAATTTATTCTGACCTCATCTGTCATATAATTCTTGCAAATCTTACTTTCTGCCAAATGCACAATGCCCATGTCATTAGTTTCTGGAGTTTAGTAATTTGTCATTAACAAATTACATAAAGGAACATGACAATTCTACTTGTTTGAAATCTAAAAAGTAAATGTGGTTCAGTAAAGATGCAGTGCAGACCTGCTTTGGTTTACGTATGCTTTGCACAAGTGTGTTTGAAAGAATACTGTGGTTTATTTTATGTAGTTCATCTATAAAATTAGAAACGAGTTTACAATTAATACTCTTGCAATGAAAGCTGAAAGTATAAATCCATAAAAGTCAAATATCAAGTGATGTGCCATAACATTTTGAGACGGTCCCTTACCACATCCTGCACAGTTTTAGGACAATTTGGACTTTACAGACAGTCCCTTTCCCACTGTAGGCAGTTACATTTTTACTGAAAATTATTATTATTAAACAAAATATTTTTTAATTATTTTTTAATTGAGGACTAAGTCAAAATTATTATCAGTGGCTAGCAACAGCAGGCTAAAGATGCAGTCTATAGAAATTACAAATTGATTTCATTGTGAATTCGGTCTGTGCTAACCGAAACTCGAAGCACTGACCCCGGTGGCCATAGAAGAAAGTGGTTTTGAACGTATGTACACATGTGTGCTCCAGTTTCTGGGTCAAATGTACACAGAGGAATGCATTTTAAAACAAGTTGTTGTTATCTGTAAATGATGTTGTAACATTCTGGCAGGCTGAAAACAGGAACAGACGGAAACAAAGTAGCTGAAGTTTGAACCCAATTGCAGTTTATATACAGTGCTGGTAACGGAACGTGAAACCAAAACAAAACAAACATAAATGACTTGACCTGACTTGACTAAACATGGAAACAGATTTACAACCAGCAATACTCGACAAGGGACCATCTTCTTCTTCTTGCTGGTTTATGGCGGTTCACAAACCCATTGGTTCATTACCGCCACCTATCTCCCATTTGGACTACCAACACTATTTACAAATAAAATACCTACCTTCACACCTAATTTCCTAACCCCGTTGGAGGTGCAGCTTCAGCTGGCACAGCTTCCATATGCATCCCCTATAAAAAAAAATATGAAATACAAAAAAAATCCTTTCACCTTATTAACTGACAAGGGACTGACTACCGACAAGAGGGCTTAAATACACTGACTAGAGAAACAAGTGACAAAGACAATGACAAGACTAAACTAATAACAAGATAACAAGTCTACTAAACATGAACCAATGAAAAGACAAGACTGATAAAAAGTTAACAAGACAATAAACCAATGAGAACAAGACACATGAGCATGAGGGAAACAGGATATCACATGACTACACAAGGAAAACACAGAACTTCAAACTAAGAGTCTTAAATTCACCTAGCAACCTATAGTTGTCCCAAGGGTAAAGGCTAAACCTAACCATTAGTGGAGTACAAATGTTTCCAAATCACATTCATCACTGATTATGCAAAAGCAATTACTTTCTGGTTTCGACATAGTACGAGAAACCAGGTCTCCAAAATTGCTGACGCAACGTGCTAACGGTCACAACACAAGAGAAGGTCTGCCAAATGCATAAATGTAAATGTAAATGTCTGAAGGAAGGTAGCACATCCATTACTCACCAGAATGAGCTGATGGAACATCCGGTAGCAACATCTCAACTTCCTGTTTGAACATGTTGGAAGTTAAGATGAAAATAGCCAAGGGTATTCCTTTAATATTTCAGTTGACCAGGATATGAACTCTGGTACATGAAGTTCATCAGTGAAACCTCTCTATGTTTGCTTGCCCGACTGCCTTTTCAGGCTCCTCTCTCTCTCTCTGTTAGCTGACGGCTTAGAGCAAATCAACAGAAGTCAAAAGTTCCATAAAATAACGTGTTATTACAGCATTTTATAAATGCAAACAGCCTTGATCTGATGTGAAAAAAGGTACAATACAGGTATTTACTCAGGCAGAGACACATGTATAAGGGAGATTTGAAAGAAAGTTTCATGCCAACAGTGCACCTTTAGACATTGCCGTCAGATGGAATCAATGGACAGGAAACAGACTCTCACGAGAAGCAAGTGAGATCTTTCTCTCGGCTCTGTGAGGCGGCCTTGTTCTGGGTTGAGGCACTGAACTGTGTCAGTGATGTACAGTATACTGACTGTCTACTAACCTATGTCTTATAAACCAGTCGGCCTGTGAGAATATATAAATGGTGAGAGTGATATGAGAATGATTGAAGTCCTGTTCTTTTCAAAAATATTACAATTGGGGCCTGGGTCTGGGGACGCTGGCTACCACCCCTGGAGTTCGCTAGTTTGAATCCCAGGGTGTGCTGAGTGACTCCAGCCAGGTCTCCAAAGCAACCAAATTGGCCCGGTTGCTAGGGAGGGTAGAGTCAAATGGGGTAACCTCCTCTTGGTCGCTATAATGTGGTTCGCTCTTGGTGGGGCGCAGGTTGAGTTATGCGTGGACGCCGCGGTGGATGGTGTGAAGCCACCACGCGTGCTATATTTCCACAGTAACGCGCTCATCAAGCCACGTGATAAATTACACGGCTTGACGGTCTCAGATGTGGAGGCAGCTGGGATTCGTCCCCCGTCACCCGGATTGAGGCGAGTCACTATGCCACCATGAGGACTTGGAGCACATTGGGAATTGGGCATTCCAAATTGGGAGAAAAGGAAAAAACAAAACAAAAAAATAAAAGAATATTAGAATCGCCCCCTCACTTCAATGTTTTTGAAAGTACTTGTTTAGCAGCGTATCATGTCGTATCGTAACACGCTTATTGTTTTGAAAAGTATGCTGTACTAGAGAGCGGACGAGAGGGGCAAATGTAGCAAAATTAAGGCATTTTCAAATGTAAATTAGCGTGGATGTGGAATGAGACACAACTAAATTACACACCTAATACACAGCCTTTGCTCTTCATTTTGTTGAAGTAGCAAAAAAAAAAAAAAAAAGGAAAAGACTTCCCGTCTTTGTCAGTATTGGCGCAAAAGAAAGAAAGACAAAAAACATCCCCAACGAGCTCATTTTATTCTGATTTAAATCATTTGAATGACATCATAATGACAATTTTCAAACTTCCAGCTTAAGCTATTTTGTGTTTGATGGAAGAGAGCATGACTAGCTTTAAACTAGCTATGGAAGCAACATTCATTTATTTATGTATTTTCTCTTTGTGTTTGCCATAAGAGGGAGCAAGAAAAGGGAAACTTTCACTGAGCCACTGACTGAGGATATTTATAATGCCATTTAGCCAGTCCTTTTATTGTGTAGGTCTGTTTGAGTTGATTACTAATTTGGAACACCACAATCGAGTGCTGATTACCCGGCACTTAAACACAATTAGTGAGAGCCGATGGGAGTCAATACCAATGCCGAAGGCCTGGAGAGTTAGTCAATAACTGACCACTGCATTGTAGTGTGCAGTGTAGACTGGCATGCACCTACCCTTCCCTGGGTTTCACCACATATTAAACCCATTGTAAATATGATAAAGTATATAAAACATGTCAAGACACCACAAAGCAGAACAAACAACATATGAGGGAGAACATTCATTTAAACAGATGGCTCACACACCACAAGTACATTTGACTATATGTTACATATTATATATTTGACAGAATAGACTGATACAGCTTGCAATCATAATGTAAGGGTTCACCTAACACAAGGGGTCATGTTAACACAAATTGCTCTGGTCAAAAATGAGTCATGTATGCGAGCCTGTACAGTGACAAAAATATATACAAAAATAAATCAATGAAAAAGTAAGCTCTTGTTTTTACCTTACAGTACACAGAAGGTGGACTTGTGCTCCGGAGAAGAGCAGATTAATTCCTTCATTAGATCTATTCTGTCTGTGAAATTTTGAGTCGGATGGACAAATTTATTTATTTTTTAAATCTGAAATTCCCTTTTGTGGCATCATAAAATGTATGACTAATTATGAGTTAAGGCCAGGGTATATATTTCTTTATATGCAGTTTTTTCGGCATTCCAGGTAGGATTGCACCCGGTCGACCACCTTGCCTTTGCAGACTGTGCTGATGATGAAATGTGCATCATTCATGCTGTACGCGTAGTGATCAGCAACGTGGACTACCGAAGTATACTTTGGCCAGGGCGCATTAGGATTATACGTGGGGGCCTACAACATCCACAGGGCCCAGTGGGAGGAGCGCGTTTAAATGCTTTCAGCAGGAGACGCTGTTGTTTTCATGGTGACAGTGCGCAGCCGTTAAACAGCAGGTTCAAGGTCAGTAAACAGCAGTGTCAACGTAACTTTCACTACACTGGTAATCATGACCTCTTTGCCAAGACTCAAAATGTTACTTAGAGGCAAGTGGAAACACCTAAACAAATCAATACAATAAAACAGAGTTACAGAAAGAATAAGAGTGGAAGAAATAAGAGAGGAAGGAAAAACAAGTCAATTTTGTGTAAATGTGTTGAGGTTTCATGGATGTTAACACTCCTGTCAATGCTTGTGTTTTGAGCAGGAGAGGAATGTGTGGATGTATGGCAATTGCATTTTGTGGCAATTAACAGGCCTTAATTACAGCTGAATGAAGAGTGGAGAGCTTGAGCGCACTTTCAGGCCTTCAAAAGGCTTGTCTGCTGTTTGATTGGACATTGATCTTTGTTCTGCAGCTGTAATTTAGCACGCAGACACTAAGTGCACATCTCAAATTGTTTGTTGTACTCGCAATGACCAGGAGCTGCCAATTACCCCTTAGTCATCTGGGTCTTTTATCAGCAATGATAATTAGGATTCTAAGCAGTGTTAGCAAACACTACTCTCTTCATTTTATGCATTGTGGTGGTTGGGGCAGGGGGGACTTTGCTTTGCTGGCAGGATTCTGATACATTAGCATGGTACAAGTGGGTTTAAATAGCCAAAATTATTTTTATGTTGCATTACAAAGGTAGCATAATGTTTTTTCCTGGTCCAAACCATGATGCAGAAGAAACAGAATGTCTGGGAACGCTTGCCAAATTCCCAAGTGAAATTTGGCTGCTATTGATAGAAACGCAAGTGATTATTTTTGGAGCAGTGTGGAATGATATCATTACTTCATTTGGATCATTATTGGAGCAGCTCATGTCGTCCTATTACATTTCCTGAATTATTCTAAACATCATTATCACCTCTGTATTATATCACTGTTATTTATTGTTTTGACTTAACCTTATTACAGTTGTTTAATTAACACCAACATGGATTGTGTCAAATGTAAACCTTAAAAAATTACAGAGTATGTATAATGTTATGCCGACAAACATTTTGGTTAATTTATATCAATATAGTTACATTGTAACAATTATACTGCATGTTTTTAATTCTTATAAACCTTTTAATGATTATATAGGCCAACAGATGCCTGAATTAACATTTAAAAATTATGAACAAATATTTTGGGTAATGTACACTGGTGGCCAAAAGGTTAAAATAATGTACAGATGTTGCTGTTTCGGAAGGAAATTGGTACTTTAAATCACCAAAGTGGCATTCAACTGATCATAAAGTATAGTCAGGACATTACTGATGTAAAAATCACCACCATCACTATTTGAATAAAGTAATTTTAATTTTTTATCAAATCTAGACAGACCCCATTTCCAGCAGCCATCCCCAACACATTTTCCTTGAGTAATCATGCTAAATTGCTAATTTGATACAAGAAAATCACTTGTCATTATATCAAACACAGCTGAAAGCTATTATTTACATCAAATAAAGCTTAACATTGTCTTTGTGTTTGTTTTTGAGTTGCCACAGTATGCAATAGACTGGCATGTCTTAAGGTCAATATTAGGTCAAAAATGGCAAAAAAAAAAAAACTCATTAGTCAATTATTGTTTTGAGGAATGAAGGCTATACAATGCTTGAAATTTCATAGAAAGATGTACACTACAATCTTAATAGACAAAGGACAACTGGCTCTAACAAGGACAGAAAGAGATGTGGAAGGCCAGATGTGCAACTAAACAAGAGGATAAGTACATCAGAGTCTCTAGTTTGAGAAATAGATGCCTCACATATCCTCAGCTGACAGCCGCTCAACACCAGTTTCATGTACAACAGTAAAGAGAAGACTCAGGGGTTCAGGCCTTATGGGAAGAATTGCAAAGAAAAATACACTTTTGAAACAGAAAAACAAAAAGAAAAGGTTAGAGTGGGCAAAGAAACACAGACATTGGACAACAGATAATTGGAAAAGAGTGTTACGGATCGTAACCCCATTGAGCTTTTTTGGGATCAGCTAGACTGTAAGGTGTGTGAGAAGTGTCTGACAAGACAGCCACATCTATGTCAAGTGCTACAGGAAGTGGACAAACTGACAGCTAGAATGTCAAGGATCTGCAAAGCTGTCATTGCTGCACATGGAAGATTTTTTGACGAGAACTATTTGAAGTAGTTTAAGAAGTTTAAAATTTTTATTTTCAAATTGTAATAGTATTTGTTCATGTTATTAATGTCTTGACTATACATTGTGATCAGTTGAATGCCACTTTGATGAATAAAATTACCAATACATTTCCATAAAAGCAAAATCTGTACATTATTCCAAACTTTTGGCCACCAGTGTCTATCAGTGTAGTTACTATTTTATATTAATGTCGTCACTACATAACATTAACATTCACGGATAGTGATAGATGTACACCACTAAAGTCTTCAGCAAAATTTCCGATTATGTTTTACAATTATGTAATTACGCAATAATAATTATAGTGCATTGTAATATAATGTAAACTTAGAGGGAATTTTTTTTTATCCGTTAATTATTGTAAATTATTTTATAGGAAAATATATGCTTAATTTTCTATAAGCATTATTATCACCACTTTATTAGATCTTTATTAATTGGAATCTTTTAATTAAATCACTGATTATGTTTTGTTTTTATAACTATGTAATTACATAATAATTATAATACATTTTTACTACAATGTAATAACAAACATACATGGATTTTTTTTTCTACATTTTCAATGATTTTATGAGCAGATAGAGGACTAAATAGACAACAGGTAAAATTGGAGTATGGACTTTGGATGATGTGTGGTATGACAGCATATGTAGGGGCACTATGCCACCAAAGCCTCTGACATTCTCAGAGTGCTGCTCTATTTCTCAGAAGTGCACCTATCCCACTGCTGTTCTTGCTTCTACATTCTCCTTCTCTCCTCCACCTCTGATGGAAATTAGTCTCTCCGCCCAGCGTGAGGCTCAGATGGATGGATGCATAGGGTCTAAATCAATACCAAAGGTCATTTTACTAAAAGGCCTTTCGCTACACAAGTCTAAAATGTCAGTGGTAAATTATGTGTTCTAGCTCTGAACCGGACAGCTCTAGTGTGTCGTTCAGTTATCTGTATTAATGTTGACAGAGCAGTAAATGGGCAGGTATCTAAAGCACATTG
Source organism: Xyrauchen texanus (assembly GCF_025860055.1). NCBI lineage: Eukaryota > Metazoa > Chordata > Actinopteri > Cypriniformes > Catostomidae > Xyrauchen > Xyrauchen texanus. Next base: position 7,176,152 of record NC_068312.1, read on the forward strand.
GCTTGTTCTTCATTACGGAGGGATCATGAGTTAAATGATGGCGTGATTTTAGTTGATATGTGGAAATGGAGGTGTACTAGTGGAAATAAAAGAGAGATCCTGATTCTTTGAAAGATCTTGTGTATAGCTGTACTCAAACCCAATGCTCAGTGTGTGTGTAACTGATTTGTTCAGCGCAGACCTTGCGTATATGTGTGTGTTTCCAAGGTAAAGCTGGCCAGAAGATGGACGCCTGTTGCGTGTGGCTTTTGATGGAGAGAGGCAGCTGGGTGTGTGAAGAAGTGAAGAGTGCGGAGGCAGACCGGTCCGCTGCTGTCCTCTATTCACTGGCTCTCGTTAAAGGTCCTCACCCGCTGTTTCCAATCAGACGCTCTTTGTAGATCTTGCTCTGTGCCAACGCACCCGGCTTACAACTCACCAGCTCTGACACATCTGTGTCCGCAGGGAGAAAAGCAAGAGAAAGAGTTGGGGATGAGTGGTGGCGGGTGGCCGGGGATTGCGAATTGTGGGTGGAAGGATAGAAGATAAGGAATTTGTTATAACCCAAAGGAAAGACAAATTTCTTAATTGTGTCTTAATTGAAGAATCAGATGGAAATGGAGAACGAATGGGGACTTTCTGCTTCTCAGGTCTTTCTCCTGAACATAAGACCCTGGTATTGTCACATGTCTCCTCAAGAGCTTCTCAACATTTCAATTCACCAAAATTCAACATGTCACAGAGACCAAAGAACACCAGCCCCTACTCAAGAACAAAAATGCTTCTTGATCAGACAAGAGTTCTTTGCAACAATTTAAGAACCTTTATTTTTCATTTATTTTTTATTGTGGTAAATAGAGAATCTTGGACCATGTTAGAATACAAAGTGGAGTGAAGTATATGCCTCAAATTTACAAACTGGTCTTAGGGGCTCTGTTCGTTTTCTGGGTCTTGGTCTCGTATTGATCTATGTCTTCTAGTATTGGTCTGGATCTTGGTTTTAGGATTTGTTTAGGTCTTGGTCTTGAAGGATCTTGTATTAGTTTAGGTGTTAGGGGGTCTGGTACTTGTCAGGGTCTTAGTCTCAGGTGGCCAGATATTGGTTTAGGTCTTAGGGTGTCTGGTATTTGTTTGGTTCTCATGGGGGTCTAGTATTGTTCTGGATCTTGGCCGTAGCGGGTCTGTTATTAGTTATAGGGTCTTAGTATTGGTTTGGGTCTAAGGGGGTCTGGTATTGGTCTGGGACTTAGGGGGTCTGATATTGGTCTGGGTCTAAGTCCCAGGTGGTCTTGTATTGCTATGGGTCCAAGGGGGTCAGGTATTGGTTTGAGTCTTATGGGGATCTGCTATTGTCTTGGTTGTAGGGGGTCTGGTATTGGTTTGAGTCTTGGTGTTAAGGTGTGTGGTTTTGGTCTTGGAGGGTCTGGTCTTGACTCCATCTGTGGATTAGTGGTTTAATAGATCTGCATTTCCAATCTAGAAATGCATGATTCTTTTCAGTAATTGTGATCTTCAGAACTGTTTTTCTTTTGCAGCTTATTCAAATGTAACATTTTGTATTTACTTGCCACAGTTGTGTTGACTATCATTAGAATACCATGATTTGTTAAATACGCCAGTTCATGAGTTTAGTGCCAATGCACAGCATGAATAAGATTAACCTGTAATTCTTTAAATCTTCATTTGTGACTCTTTTATGAACTCTCTCATGGATTTGTGCGGTGTCTTTGACAGAGGAGTGCTTTAAGCCTGCTATATATTTTACTAGACAGGGTTGTCAAAACAGACAGCACATTGGGCAAACAGTGGCAGCTCCGAAAAGGCCTCGGGCATCAACACAGAGGTCGCAGACAAAGTTTATGCGGTATCGCAATCATTTATTGTCTCATTGACCCTGTCTCTCTAAAGCACATCCAGGTGTTCAACGCCCCCATCTTCTAAGAGGTGGAGCACGGCTCAGGTTAACTTCCTGTAACTCAAACTCCAGCAAGAAGGAGGAAAAGAGAATTAGCATGTACTAGCACAGAATGCACAAGCTATTGTCGAAAGTGGTGTCTTGTGTCTCGATCCCATTGCGAAGGTAAATAAGAAGAGGAGAAAACTGTAATTCAAGCATTCCCGTCTCAATTCGTGCTGATGTCATGCGCTTCCCTTCTCCATTGAAGCTTTTATTGTATGTAATTATGTGATTAGACTGGCTCTTATAACTTGTGGAAGTGCTGGAGTTGGTTGGTGCATAATGGTTTAACCTGGGCCATTAGACACATACTCTAGAATGGCTGAATATGAGAACTCATCAGTGTATGAGTATGTTTATGAAACAGAATAATCTGATCGGAAGGTGGTGAAGATGATATGATGCGTTGAATTTGCATAATCAAAATCCTTTTGTGTTGTGCACGTTGGAGGCCCAACCTGACCTAATTAAATGCTGCTGGATAACAGTCAAGCACAGCTAGCCTGGGCTTTTACAAAAGCTCAACTTTAACTTAAAGAGATTAGACAACTTTTGCAAGATATTAGCTGTTCAAAAATGAGAAAAATGTCCCTAAGCCTCTTGAGTACGAGGGGTGTGCAAACAGGGGCTCTTTTGTTCCCGCGGAGGGGCCGGGCAGTGCCGGGCAGGGGCCTGGCTCTGAGTCGCCGTGTGCGGGACCGGGCAACACTGCTGATCCCTGCCTCTGTAAACCCAATCAGCTCCGGGAATTAGACAGGGATTAGACTCCAGCCTACCAGCACAGCACTTGAAAAAATAGAAGGACCAGGCAAGGGGGTGATCGGCCCACCCAGGAGGTCACGGTAGTAGCAGAGGAGAGTGACACAGGAGGCAAGAGACTCTCACTTAATCAAATTAAAACAGTAATCAAATATGTCAATAATATTGACGAAGACATAAAGTTAGATATGAATATTCATCACGCCAAAGAAATGCCCTGTATGTGAGAACGTCTTTGAATAAAAATGTATTTTAAAACTGAGTGTGTCATTTTGGCTCCATTAAAAATAAAGACTGAAAATAATGAAAGTGAATATTGGCTAAGAATAATAACAAATTGCATAACATCTCCTTTTGTGTTTCACGGAAGAAAGAAAGTCATACAGGTTTGGGAGGACATGAGAGGGAATAGTGTTTTCATTTTTGTGTGAACTATCCTAGCTTGGATAGGAGAAAGTGTTCTAACATGGAAAAAATGACATCATCTTTAATATTTTCCAACACTTTCAACAAATGAAAAGTTCAGAAAGAGAGAGATAAATCACAACAAATGGCTATTCAGCAGGTCAAACTTCTGGAGAATATGATATCTCTGTCCAAATGTGATAATCGATAAAGTAAAAAAGCCTCATTGTGGCCTTCAGTCTCTCTCTCTTCCTCCATGGTGGGCGAGTGGAGACAGATAAAGACACACAGATGCTTTGGTGTGTAACGGGGCCTGGCCTCTGTCATCACAAACCCCTCGTTGTGCCTGTGAAATCCTCACTCACACACACTCGCACACAGGCACAGATAGAGGGTGGCTAGACACAGCAGCCATGTGAGGGGTGTCATATGGAAGAGCTTTAGTCCCTGTATCATCCTATCAAAGGAATGCTGCCTACGATCTCCCACAAAGCTGTCCCATACATAACAGCCCAGAATAGTGTACGGAGATAGAGTGACTTTGCCAGCCCGTTGCGCAAACACACACCTCATTTTTGAAATTGTATATTTTAAATGAGACATGTTGTTTATTTCATAAAAACTCACTCGCTACAGTTTGAATAATTCTTAGCCACAATAGCTGGGTTTCGTTCCATGTTTTTTTTATGTGAATTTTGGGACATTGCATACAAATGCTGGATGTAAATATTTTGCTCGCTTAAAAACATACGGCGCTTGATTAGCAAATTGTTTGTCGCGATATTCAGATTTTTTTCCGAAATTCAATTCGTAACTTCGAAACATGACTAAAGTTATTTGAGTTACCCAATGTAAAATAAAGTGTTCCAGAAATACTTTTGTAATTATTTCCAAAACAATGCGCCAACTTTGACAGTTAGACGCTGATATTTATTTATTTATTTGCATTTCTAGTTAAATTCTTATTTTATCCCGCTGGTATGCATTAAAATACCATTGGATACAAAAATGCCAGCCTGTGCACCTCCTTTTCTACATAAATCTACATAAAGCATCATATTTATAACACAATGATATTTTAAATGTATATATTTGAAAAAATGGCATAATTCATGGCTATAATGTACAAATAATCAGACCATTCTAACTTTGTTCCTTACAGATTCAATGTACTTAATTTGTATTTACCTAATCTTGTCTTAGTGTGATTCGATTATGGTACCCTGCTGCCTAAGGGAACATATATAGCCTAAACACTTGTGTTAAGTTACTCAAAATACATCTTATCATAAAATTGGTATTTCTTTGTTTATTTGACATTTTTTAAAATTTGAATTATTATAATTTTTTATCTTGAGCATTTCAGAAAGTTTCACTTGTAATAGGGGACAATGTGGCACTGCAGAACAGGTGCTCAACTGCTGAAACAACTGTCAGATTGGCTGCCAAACAGATAATATGACCAAGTTTTCCATTTCTGTTAGTTAATACAGGGTCAGATTAAAAAAGGACTCATTTTAATTTTTAAATCAATATGTTGCTGGAGGCAACACCATACCATAGAGGGTTAAAAAAAATATATGAAATGTTAATCTTAAATCTGAATATGTATTTGAATGTACCCTAAATTGAAATGTAAATCCTATTGGATTGGGAATTTTATTCACCATTTGTCAATTCTGCCCAAGTGCATGTTTTCAGAGTTTTTTTGAAGATTTAGCTTTAACATTATGATATGATGTATGATATGATATGATATGATATAATATGATATAATATGCTGGACATGTGTGCTTATATTTCAGATTTAGATTGAGATAATACTAATAAAATTTCAAAAGTATTTAAAATAATTATTAAACAAAAAACTATGAAAAAACAATGCCACGTTTTTTATAAAATGCTTATTTATTTAGGTAAATCGTTCAAAATTGACCAGTTTTCATTGCTAAATCTGGCAGAATTGGCCTGTGTTTTTACACGCTTTATTTGACTTTTGGCGTCCCACCAAGAGGATTGTAATAGTCATTATGAAAGTCTTTTAAGTGTGTCACGTTCCAAACACAAAAACTGCTTTTTAAATATCCAGTGACTCTGAATCTTTTGAACTATCCCCAGTTAAAGGAAGAAAAAGCTGAAACCATCTCATATGGATAGACAGACACTCATGTCTGAGGGTCCCGGCTTGACTCTGGACCCTCTCTGTGCTTGACCTCTGAAGTGTCCTTTCTTTCAGCACGATGAGTTCCTGCACCTCTCCTATCTGCCTCACATTCTTTCACTTTAACAGCATCACTCCAACAGACAGCCTCTCCACCAGCCCATACACTCTATATCACACTGTGTGTGTGTGTGTGTGTGTGTGTGTGTGTGTGTGTGTGTGTGTGTGTGTGTGTGTGTGTGTGTGTGTGTGTGTGTGTGTGTGTGTGACACAGGCTGTCTTGGGCTCTACCTCAGTTAATTGGTAACTAGAGTTTTTGAGAACTGGAAGAGCTTTCGAATACGATCATAAGACCATGGCTGCATTTGGTAAGTTCTTTTCAGCGCTGAATTTGATGTAAGGAGTGACTTTAGAAGGAAAATTGAAATGATTTATGTAGTCACAGTGTGAATGTGTGCAATGCATGTTGTTTAATGCATTTAGATTAATAAAGAGTGGATGTTTCATATGGACAACTTAAAATCGTTTTTGCTTGCAGATCCTTTCTTATCATCTTAAATTCAGAACTTCAGTTTGCCTTGAACAAGTCTCCTTTTTATCTCCACAGCCAAACAAACTGCATCGTAACATGATTTATAGTGCTTTTTAGTTCAAGGTCATCTTCCATTTTCCCTCCTTTGACAGTAAAATCAATATTTAACTGGAAAACGGAATTAAATTTGTTTTCCTGCTCCATGTTTGTGTGTTCCTCCTACATGTTTGCCGTGTTTATCGCTGATGGTGGCTGCTTGTCACATGCTTTGGAGAGTCATTCATATTGTATCGTGTGGACCTGTTAAATCTTGCTGCATGGAGTTAGTCATTCTTCATCGTCTTGTTACATCTGTCCTCCTCTCTCTCCATCCGACAGCCCGGCCGCTCACCTTTAACCTCCTCTCCACTATTCATTCTGCCTATTTTCCTTCAGGTCCAGGGCAGCTGTGATATCTATAGCTGGGGTGAGTTTTAGGGAGAGGTAGAGGCAGTGTTTGCCCCCAGGCTACACTCCATCAGTTCAAACAGTACATCAGCAACATCCGTTTCCTTTAATATGTCATGTGGGTAACAACATCATCTCCAAAAGGGGTGCACTGATATAGAAATTCTAAATAAATACATATAAGCATGTAATTAGTGTCATGTTGATAACCAATATAATGGCTGATATTATAATTCTATACTACAGTATTTTTACCTTTGAAAAAAAAATCCATCAAAATTCCACAATTACATATCCATTACTAGCCACCTGATATACAATTTCAATCAATGCTTATAATTAAAAAAATCACTAATAGCAGCTAATACTGATAAGTTGATTATTACTGTAATATATTGGTTGATGAATGATACATTGGCCGATATTATAACATCCATAATTAAATACTCTTTACTGACCCAACCAATGTCCAGTATCAACCAATGCTGATAATGAAAGAGTCCCTAATTTCAACTAATTACTTACAAATTACTTTTATGTTTTGGCTGATAACCAATATTATTTGATTATATGTCTCTTTTTCTTTCCACAAATATTACATAAATGATATAAACAGAAAAGCTAATAATTCCTTTCATGCTATGCTCGATAACCCATGATGGCCAATATACATGTTATTTTTTTAAATGATTTAAAACAGTACAACATGTGCACAAGACATCAGATATTGACCTATCCAGTTTTTAATATTGAAAAAAAAAAAAAAACACTAATATTGGCTGATATCAATATAGTCATTGATATACAGTATACAGTGTGTCCCTAACTACAATATTGGCTGATCCAATAAGCCAGGGCTGAAAAAAATTCATATTGGCCAATACTGATATGGTGATCGATATGTTTTTGATTTTATGGCAGAATTGGCTTGTACAAATCTATAAAATATAAATAAAACAGTATACCAATAAAATATAAATATGGGCTGATCCAATAAGCCAATGCTGAAAATCATTCATATCGGCCGTTACCGATATGGTCATCGATATATCTTTAATTTTATGGCCAAACTTGGCTTGTGCAAATCTATAAAATAAAAATAAAACAGTATACAATAAAATATACAATATGGGCTCATCCAATAAGCCAATGCAAAAATGTATTAATATCATCCAATACCGATATGGTCATCAGTTTATCTTTAATTTTATGGCCAAACTTGGCTTGTGCAAATCTGTAAAATATAAATAAAAGAGTATACAGTAAAATATACAATATGGGATGATCCAATAAGCCAATGCTAAAAATCATTCATATTGGCCGATACCGATTTGGAGATATATTGTACATCCCAAATCATGTTGATTCAAACACCAAAACTCTGACTGCATAAATCGTTTAAAAAGAAATAAAAGGACAGATGAGGGTGATAAAATAGAGGCCGTTCTTGCAGTCCATTACCACTGCTCCTCCAATAACCCCCTTCCTGTCCTTGCACCTTGATTCCTGTTTAATATAGAGACTGATGAGCCCAATTTGGCTCCGTTTCTCCCACTGCTGGATGATTAATAGTGCTGTAAGATAGCATCGGGGAGCTGTCCTCTCCTTCCGCCCTCTCGTCATGGTGATGGCTCTGGCCCGCACCCTGAATTGATGACAGAGGGTGGCGATTTGCAAATCAAATGGAGGGAGGCTGACTGTAACTCTGACACCTCTGTGTCCCCTCTCTCTTTTTCTCTCACTCCTCCGCCCTCTCGTTACTCCCTATTTCACTTATTTGTTAAGTGTTTTTCCCATTTGTTATGCAAATGAGACGGGTGAGAGCTGGGGGTACGACATCATCTCCAAAGCATGATAAATATTTGATCAGGCGTAATGGAAATTGTCAAGCCCGTCTAATTGTGTCACACATTATCTGAGGGGAAGTAGCAAATTTGGACATAGCCTTTGATCTCTCTCTCTCTCTCTCTCTCTCTCTCTCTCTCTCTCGCTCTCGCTCTCTTGTGTGTGTCTCCGCTGTGGCAAACTCATTTGCCTTATTTTTTTCTCTCTGATCATCTCACACAAGCAGAAATCCACAGCAGAAAGTCTCTTATAGTATCACAAGGAAAAGAAGACATGATATATTTGAGATCTCCCTTTCATGTATATTTACCAGCACTGTCCCACAAAGTTCTGTACTTGGCCCATTTTTCTTTCCTTTGTGCTGCACATTGCATCCTTTGTGATTCTGTTTTTTCCTCTTTGAGAAAATACTAGGTCATACAGAGAATTCTGAATCTTCCTCGTGTTCTCAGATGTATCAGACACACTTTTTGTCTCACACAGTGGTGTTCAGAAGCAATAAATCTGAATGAAATAATAATAGCAGTTTGTCAGATATTCTACTCTAAATGGTCTGAAACACCATTAAACTTTCAGCAGAGACTGAATTTTCTGTGATATTATATATGGGTACAATTAACTCATTGAACTATTATTATTACTTTCTATTGGTGCTAAAATATATATCTTATGCAAGCTTAATATGCAGACACAACTATGAGTAAGTCATTTGTTGCTTGAATTCCCCAAAAAGTGTAAACACTGTGAAGCTATCAACAGCAGTTTATTTGAGCATGCTGACCAGCCAAAACCAAAGACTGTGTAACCCAAGACAGACGACTTATATTAAAATTAATGGGATAAACTGGAACAGGCAATATGGCAAATGTAGAAACGGAAGTTCCTCCTTTTTTTCTGACCAACTTAAAAGGGATCTATTATGCAAAATTCACTTTTCATGGTGTTTGTACATAAATGTGAGTCTGCAGTGTGTACAAAACCACCTTTTATGTAACAATGTTAAAAGTCCACCAACTCCTCTTTCTTAAATTTCTAGTAATCAAAAACAGTGTGTCAAAATGAATGGTTTTCGTTTCGGCTCTAAAGTGATGTCACGTTAGAGCAGGCCTCGCCCACGACTGGTGACGGACTCCACCCTGTTATCATAGATCCTCCCCTGAGTGATCCACACACACATTCCGCCATGTTTCTGGTTGTATTCATGAAGACCAGAGCTATGTCGGGGGCGGGGAGCAGCAGCTCATTTGCATTTAAAGAGACACACACGAAAACAGCGTGTTTTTGATTCAACCCAAAAGAGGCATTTACAACATGGTATAATAAATGATCCGTGGGGTATTTTGAGCTGAATCTTCACAGACACATTCTGGGGACACGTGAGATTATATTACATTATATTAAAAAGGGGCAAAATAGGTCTCCTTTAATTTGAGTTTACTGAAGAAGCACAACTAATGATGTTATTGTTATCAGATTTAACTGCTGATTTGAAAGATGTTCTTTTATCATAATTTTTGATTCAAGGTATTTGCAGAGTATTTTATTCAGAACAATCCCAGTTTTCTTCAGCACCAGATAATACATTGTGTTATGTCATTTCAGCATGTCATTTCTCTTTACAGAAAGAAAATAGCCTTCTTTGTTTTATGTATTTCTATGTATTTATAATGTTTTTTACAAGAGTTAAAACATACTACATGTATATGATCTATGGACAATCACTATTTTGTTGACAGGCAGTATAATATTGTATAATAATCATTAATAATCATTTAATAATTTTGCCTTACTATATACACATTATTTAACACTACACATATTTATGTATAACGTGTTATATATTGCATATGAATACACATAACAACAAATTTTTTTGTTTGAGTTGTTCAGTGGCGTGTTTACTGATTTTGTTTTGTGTTTTTTTTTTTTGTGTGCAGTGTATCATTATGCATTGATGTATTTATTTATTTATTGTGTGTGTATCCTACTCAGGCCCCTGCTCATGTCTCTAGTTGCTCATCTATGACAGTAGTGACTGTTTGAAGCCTCCAATCTATTAAACAAAGACTAAATAAGCTGATTACAAAATAGGTGAGTTATTAATAGTAATCTGCATTCAAATAAAAATTTCCCAGCTGCACAAAATATCAGGAAGGCGGACACAATAAAGGGACAGAGAGCATTCATAAAAACATGCAATATAATAGACTGATAAATAGCTCTGATTCACAATGTAGTGAGTTGCCTTGCTGCCTACTGCCTACTTAGTCAGCTGCCTTCCTAATCATAGAATCCTAACCATTACTGAACCTCCTACAGCAGAGTTCCCCAATAAGATTTCACCAAGGGCCAAATTCTGTTTACAATACAAAGCCAAGGGCCACAAATGTTTGTGCTGCTGCTGCTATTATTAGTAATAGTATTATTGTTATTATTAATACTATTGTTGTTTTTATTATTTTTGTTGTTGTTAAAAGGCATAAATATTCAGATTTTTTTAATGAATTATTTTTCTCAATATTAGTAGCCTATTTAATTTATACAAACAACGATGAACATTTTGTTTTGTATACTGATACACAAATTTGACTTTTGAAAAAACTAAAACACAGTTTTTTTAAAGAACAATCTGAATCTCCATACCCTCAATACTAGTCAGCTGTTCCTGCTTATCTCCAAACAGGACCTACTCTCTGCTTTTCCCAAATTGCAGATTCAATTATTAGACCTATTAGCATTAATATTGTTATTGTTCTCATAATATAACAATGTATTACAATCATTTCAATAAAGAATACATATTTACAATATATAATTATATATTATTTTTATAGGCCTATTATGCATCATATTTGATAGTGTACATGTTAATCTTAATGTGAACTATTCCAAATTTATTTGTATCACAATACCTTGAGTTATATTATCCAGGCATTAATCCAGACATTATAAAAAGAGTAGTTGGCTTCAGGAGTCAGTTTGGAATATACTTGTAGCAAAATATATGTGCAAATATAAATAGGATGTATATTTATGCAACAGCGCTCTTTACTCATCTCACTTTTTACTCATACAATAAAAAAAACTGATTGTATACTCCTCAAAATGCATCAACACAATGGACAGAACATAATGAAACGGTTATGACACATTAGGTAAATAAATGCTTTAACAGCATTCAATATATTAATCTCTAACAGCTGAAGGTGCGGGCAGGATACTGGAATATCAGTATCAGCGCCGCCTACTGTACAGGGGCGGAATTATTTTATTTATAATTTTTTACGGACTCTGTGTATAGACCATTAGTTGAGGGTTCCTCTCACAAAATCATAATGGATTTCGTGTGAAAGGCCTTTAGCATGGGCCAAACATTTGTCTCTCGCAGGCCGGATGTGGCCCGCTGGCCGCCTACTGAGGAACTTGTCATAGAGTATGTGACAGATTTGGAATGCTGAATTCTGAACTCTGCACATGCCACACAAATAACATGGCACCTTGGCACTACAAGTTACAATTTATTTTAATAGAGTTTGCCATTAGCATGTTGCTAAGCTAACAAATGCTCTTATAAGCCTAAAAATTTGCTAAACAAATTAGCACTGATTAGCACAAACAAATATTGGGAAAAACATCAGTTGTAATTTCACTGAACTATTTTATTTTTCAAGACTTGATTTATAACAAAGTGTCTTTCATGGGAAGTCAGTCCACTCAGTAGCCATCTTGGGAATGCTCCTATGCAGCTGTTTCTATGTATACAAAACGTCTCGGGTTATGACTATAACCCTTGTTCCCTGAGAAGGGAACGAGACACTGCGTCGTTGAAAACGACTCTTTGGGGAACGCTCCTTAGCGTGCGCCTCTGAATTATGAATGAAACTATTCCAATCTTGATTGGTGTTGCGTCATGACGTAAAATGTGACGGCATAACCGGATGCATAAAAGTGACGCCGGCACACAAACACATTAGCCTAGCGATGAAGCAAGCCGTTCTCAGGCATTGAGGGGCGTGGCAGGACGACGCAGTGTCTCGTTCCTTCTCAGGGAACAAGGGTTATAGTCATAACCCGAGACGTTCCCTCCGAGGGAACTCGCACTGCGTCATTGAAAACGACTCTTTGGGGAACGAATGCCCACTAGGCCACGCGACCGAAAAAAGGCCTGCCCTAGAGTGAAACTGAACTCAGGCACTCAGCTAGGGCGAGAGCACACGTCGCCAGGCATACTAGGGAGGTGCAGACTATAGAACCTGATGAAAGTGTGCGGGGTAGCCCAACCGGCTGCCTCACAGATCTCCTGGAGGGTACTCCCGATAAGAGAGCCCTAGAGGACGCCATGCCTCAAGTTGAATGAGCCCTTATGGCCAAAGGTGAAGGCAAATTAGCACCTTGTAGGCCGAGATAATAGCCTGAACAATCCAATTACTAATGGTTTGTTTCGAGGCAGGGAGCCCCTTCTTAGGTGACCCAAAACACACTAACAGTTGGTCCGACCTCCTCCAAGAAGAGGACCTCTCGAGGTAAACGCTCAAAGCTCTGACAGGGCAGAGCAAATGGAGCCTCTCTTCTTCTGCCGACACATGAGGTGGAGGATGAAAAGCCTGCAGGACCGTAGACCGTGTCGTGTTAGAAGGCATCTTAGGCACATAGCCAGGTCTCGGTTTCAAAATGGCTTTAACTCCGCCAGGGGCGAACTCCAAGCAAGCTGGTGTTACTGCCAGGGCTTGAAGATCTCCCACCCTCTTTAGAGAGGTAATAGCTAAGAGAAAAGCCATCTTGAACGTCAGGTCCTTGGGCGAAGCCGACTGAAGGGGTTCAAAGGGGGCCAGGGATAACCCTTCGAGAACCACCGCCAGGTCCCAGGCAGGAACCCTGGACCTGGTTGTCGGTCTCATCCTCCATGTACCACGGAGAAGACGAATGACCAGCTGATGCCTCCCCAGAGGCCCATCACTCAGTGGTGCATGGAAAGCCAAAATGGCCGCCACGTACACCTTAAGTGTGGAAGGGGAGAGACCCGTAGAGAAACGATCTTGAAGAAACTGCAGAACTGAAGCCACCGGGCAGTTGACTGGATCTACTTCATGTTCTCTACACCAAGTGGAGAACACATTCCACTTGAGGCCATATAATCTCCTAGTAGACAGAGCCCTAGAGTTAAGTATGGTTTCAACCACCCCCGCTGATAGACCAGCATTTAGGTACTGAACCCCCTCAGGGGCCAGACCCACAGTTTCCACAGCTCTGGACGAGGGTGGAAAACTGTGCCCCCTGCCTGAGACAACAAATCCCTCCTCAGAGGAATCTGCCATGGCGGAGCTATCAGGAGTGAAATTATGTCTGAGAACCATACTCGGGCTGGCCACATCGGGGCAACCAGAAGTAGACTGATGCCCTCTTGGCGGACCCTTTCCAGGACTCGAAATGCGTACAGGCGAAGCCTCGGCCAAGCCTGTACCATGGCGTCCAACCCCAGTGGGGCTGGATGTGAGAGGGAGAACCAAAGTGGACAGTGGGACGTCTCTCGAGACGCAAATAGATCCACTTCCGATGGTCCAAATTTGTCCCAAATCAACTTCACCACCTCTGGATGAAGTCTCCATTCCCCGGGCCTCAGCCCCTGCCTCGACAGGATGTCTGCTCCCTGATTCTGAACCCCCGGAATATACATTGCTGTGATAGACAGTATTTTCCCTTGGGACCAAAGAATTATTTGATGCGCCAGTCTGCACAGAGGGCACGATCTGAGTCCCCCTTGTCGGTTCAGATAAGCTACCACTGATGTATTGTCAGAACGTACTAGGACATGGTAACCTTTGATGTCTGGAAGGAAGCTCCTCAGAGCCCTGAACACAGCCAACATCTCTAGACAGTTTATGTGCCAAGAATGATGATGGTCCTGCCACAGACCCCTGGCAAAGCGGCCGTCCATGACCGCGCCCCAGCCAGTGAGGGAGGTGTCTGTCGAAACGGTTTTCCGGTGACATGACGCTCCCAACACTGGTCCTTGGGACAGGAACCAAGGTTTCTTCCATATTAGCAGAGAACGAAGGCATCTGCGCGTTACTGTGCTTATACGAAATGGATTCCCCTTGGGGGAAAACCCCTTGGCTTTCAGCCACCACTGGAGGGGCCTCATGTGTAGAAGGCCCAAAGGTATAATGTTGGATGCCGCTGCCATGAGGCCCAGCAGTCTTTGAAATCGCTTTACAGTGATGGCCTGGCCTAGCTTTAACCCGGACACCATCACCATAAGAGACTCGATGCATGCAGGAGACATGCGTGCCTGCATCGTAACCGAGTTCCACACAACACCCAGAAACGTTGTGCACTGGGATGGTTGTAACACACTCTTTTCTGTGTTGAGTCTCAACCCCAAATTTCGAATGTGGCAAAGGACGACATTTCGATGCCGAACCGCCATTTCTCGAGACTGGGCCAGAATGAGCCAGTCGTCGATATAATTGAGTATGCGGATGCCCTGAATTCTCAGTGGAGCAAGAGCTGCATCCATACATTTGGTGAACGTGCCGGGAGATAGTGCTAGGCCGAACGGAAGAACCCGATATTGGTAAGCTTCAGCCCCGAAAGCTGAACCTCAGGAATCTCCTGTGACATGGAAGGATGGATACATGAAAATAGGCGTCTTTTAGATCTATCGTGACAAACCAGTCCTCGGATCTGATCTGACTCACGATGACAGGAATAGTAAGCATTTTGAATCTGAACCTCCTCAGAGACCGGTTCAACACTCTGAGATCTAAAATCAGCCTCAACCCCCCATCCTTTTTGGAACTATAAAGTACCGGCTGTAAAGACCGGACTCCCTGTCTGTATGAGGAACACGCTCTATGGCCCCCTTCAGCAGCAGAGATTGCACTTCTTGTTCCATCACCTGAGCCCGCTCCGAACCACTGTAGTCTGCACCACCCCAGAGAACTTGGGGGCGGTGCTCGAACTGCAGTCTGTACCCTGATTTTATTATATGCAGGACCCATGCAGATATGTTGGGAAGATGATTCCATGCCTCTACAAAATCTACTAAGGGAACCAGCCTCTCGAGGCTGGTCTCGGGTGTTTTTCGAGCACTGTTCTCGACTTCCTGAAGCGGGACACCGGCAGGATTTAGTCGACACAGTTCTCGTGACCACAATTGATGTGTGTTTTTTATTTTTTGACACGAACGGCACGGTGTGCGTTCACTGGAAATTGATGTGGCCCGAAGCGTCAGAGACGGCGGGAAACCGACACCGATTCCCTGAGGACTCCGCTGCGAGAACAACCTCGGTTGCTCTGCAGCGGGGGACAGCCCTCCGAGGTTCTACCACCCCTGGTTAGGACCTCTTTCCCGAAGCCCTCCTAGCCTTAAGGACGTCCCTCAGGTCGCCCCTCTGGCTGGAGGGCTTCGCTGGGAGCGCTTCCTCTGTTGCCAAGCTCCTGGAGGAGGGGCTCTAGAGGAAACGCTCTCCTTTGCTCTGCGCAGTGCGAGGAGCTGACTGAAGGCTGGGGCTGATCTGCTTGCCCCACCCTACTTGATTTAGACTTTGCCCTCACGGGGAGGAACTGCTTGAACGCCGCAGATTGTTTCCTCGCCTCCTGAAACCTGTCGACGACCGATGTAACGGTGTCGCCGAACAGGCCAGAGGGCGAGAGCGGAGCATCAAGCAGAAAAGCTTTATCTTTTTCTTTTATGCCCGACAAATTTAGCCACAGATGCCTCTCCGTGGCCACCATAGCTGCCATAGAGCGGCCAATAGCGCGGGCCGTCTCTTTAGTGGCCCGGAGAGACAGATCTGTGGCTCTGCGCAACTCTGCGATATCTTCGGGAGTTGGCCCCTCCCCCTCGTCTAAATCTTTCAGGAGGTCGGCCTGGTACGCCTGCAAAATCGCCATTGAGTGCAGGCATGAACCAGCCCGACCTGCCGCCATGTAAGCCCTGCTTATTAATGCAGATGTATCTCTGCAGGGCTTACTAGGCAGCGCCGGGGTTTTAAGGGAAGATGCCGACTCAGGAGAGTGGTAACCAGCTAAAGCCTCCTCCACACCAGGCATCTTCCCATAGCCCATATCCCGTGCCCCAAAAACATCGCTGTAATCAACCACACTGGGGCTGGAGACACGGGATGAATGTGGTTTATCCCACGATCTCGAGATCTCTTTGTGGAGATCGGGGAAAAACGGCAAACCCCGGCGCTGGGGTTGTGATGTGTGCCGCAGGAAACGCTCGTCTAATTTGCTTCCGACCAGCGTTCCCTGCTCATTTTGTGGCCAGCTAATGTTAAGTCTGGCCACGGCACGCGTCACAACCTCAACCAGCTCCTCATAAGCGTGGCCGAGAACAGGCGTGCTTGACTCACGGTCGTCCGCATCAATGCTGAGCATATCCACTTCCTCGGAAGCAGAGAGCTCAAGCATTGGGACCTGATCGTGGGCAGAAGAAGCCGCGACGCGGGCTTCTGCACCACTCACAGTAGGCTCGGGATCCTCAAACGAAGAATGAGAAAGTGCCGTAGCAGTCTCATTCCCATCTGCAAGATCCCGCTGCGAACCCCACGATCTCAACCGCCGCGCTGCCTCAACAGACGCAGGACCAGATCCGTGGGGAACGCGAGCCTGACCGTGCTCATCAAAGCACGCCAACCAGGAGCGCAGCACTCTCATGGGTAGTGCTTCACAACTTTCACAGGCAGATCCCTCGAGAGCTGCCTGTGCGTGCTGCGCTCCCAAACAGTTCACACATAAAGCGTGCGTGTCCCTACCCGTAATGAAATGAGGGCAGGGGTGCACGCACTTCTTGAACTGCTCGGTGGCCATAACATTTTTAAATTTTAAATCAGACAAACAACACCAAATAAGACAAACAATAGACATAGAGCGCTTGCTGAAGAGCGAAAGCTAATGTGTTTGTGTGCCGGCGTCACTTTTATGCATCCGGTTATGCCGTCACATGTTACGTCATGACGCAACACCAATCAAGATTGGAATAGTTTCATTCATAATTCAGAGGCGCACGCTAAGGAGCGTTCCCCAAAGAGTCGTTTTCAACGACGCAGTGCGAGTTCCCTCGGAAGGGAACCATAAATACAGCATAGATACAGCTCCTGCTGTATCTACTTAAATAGGAAAAGACAGATATCTCCAAAATGTTTGGATGAGATTACAATCAAATTACCTATTTCAAATCAGCAGTGATATCTGACAACAATGGCAGCATAAATTGTGCTTTTTTTTTTTAGCTCAGTTTGCACTAAAGACAAGTTATCTGACAAGTTATGTCTGTATTTAAAAGGTGATTGGCTATTTTACTTGTAAGGTGGATTACTCTTCTACTCCTGCGATATTGGGTGTTCCAATTTCTCCCATTCATTTTAATACAAGTGTTCCGTCTTGGGCTAAATAGTCACCACATCAGGCTTCTTGGAGTTTGTTGCAATGTATTATGGGATTGGCTTCTCTGAGAAGGTTCAAATGCTGCCTTAGATTTTGGCTAAAACGAGGTATCTTAGGAGGCAGAATAATTTAGTTGCCAAGCTTTTGGAACAGCCTTGGCATCACCTATGATGCCTTAAAACGCTGCATCTGTAGGCAGCTCACTAGGTTTTGTAACAGAGCAAATGACTCTGCCTTAGACTAAATGTATCATAAATAAATGTAGGTTACAATTTTTGGGGTACTTTTAATGTTCTATTTTAAACACTCACACTTAGCAAGCGTACTGGAGATTTTTTTTTTTGTTAAAACAGAAAGCGAGAGGCAGTCTACTGGCAGTAACAGTGCTTTTGATGCCTCTGGCTGCAGTTAATGGCCTGGGCTGTGTGCAGAACGCACCGTGTGGCAGTAAAGGTTGTAGAGTTGTGCGCATCTGACTCTTGCATTACTTTTTTTGCTCGTCTTCCGTGTGGCTCAGAGGCATGGAGCGAGCTACCTGCCAAATCTCCGGAGTCCGACAAGATATTTATTCAGTCTGCGACCACTGTGACCTTCCACGCTTCCTCCAGCAATGAGATGTCTAGTCAGGCCGTTGAAGCGAAATTTGTGGAGGTACAGCGGGGAGCTGCAAAGAGCTCTGAGCGCCACTGTCTGACGCCTGACAAATCGTTGCTCTGCGCCGGTGTGTCCCCGGAGAGGGACACCTTATTTAGGATGTCACGCGTGGAGCAGAGAGAGAGAGAGAGAGATAACAGAGACAAAGCAGGGAGGTCAGCTCAGATTACCTAGGAGACCACCTCTGTTAAAGGGTCCCATTTGTTCTCAAATCGACCTGATGACCCCCCCTAATTACCAGCCAATTATCTGGAATTCACTGCAATTCGCTGGTGCTTTAAACAGGAAAATTGCATTTCATTCACCCACCCCTCACCGTGTCCCACCTCTTTATACTGCGTGTACCTCAGTTTCAGGTATGAGAGGCATTATTTATGCAAGCAGAAAACCAGCCCACTGCTGCTAATAAAGTTACATGCTCTGGTGAATGTTAATTAAGTGAAGGAATATGTTGCATCATTAAGCATTTAGGACAGAGTGGTGTGTATTATAAAGAGTCTGTCCTAGTTAGCCTACCATGAGGCCTCTGTGGTATTGAGATTTCTTTTTTAAATTGTAATATTTGGTATTTATGCAGTGAGAAGTCTGAATGTAGAAATCAAAAGTAGGCACATTTGTGATTTTGACCATGTTAACTGTACAGATTGTCAGATTCCCTTGCTTTTAATGAAGCATACAAAATGCTGGATTACATGGATCATTGGGTTTTGTACAAAGGGATAAAGGGGAACATTTCAAATACAAATGAATTCAGAAATGTATGTTAATAGTTCAATATATATATACTATCAGTAGTGGACCCCACTTTATGTATGAGGATGCTGAGGGTTAATATTGTATCATCTCAGCACTTGATAGAAAATTAATACATATTTAATAGACATCTACAGGAAATTTCTATTGATTTATGCAAGTATGTGTAATGGGAGCCAGCTGGTACGTGATAGCTGTGTGGCATGTGTAAAACTCACTCCTCTGACCTCAAGAGGCACACTAGCGAATGACGCTAGGGGCTGTAGCCTTTAGCCTCCTCGTTAACACGCATACCTCTCATGCTGGCTGACGCTGGTTCGAATCCCTCCAGGAGCAGGTCGAGGAGGAATGGTTACAGTGGTGCCGTGACCTGGATGATTGGGAGGTTTAGGGGGGTGAGTGTAACGGGAGCCAGCTGGTACGTGATAGCTGTGCAGTATGTGTAAACCTCACTCCTCTGGCCTCAGGAGGCACACTAGCGAATGTTAGATGGATTCAGACAGCAGAGCCCTCATAATTTTTGCTATATTTTAACTCACATAAAGTATCTATTTAAGGATTATTCAGACATGTTTTGGCCATAGAAAAGTGTATTATAAAGAGGCTGTCCTAGTTAGCATTACCTCTGTGGTATTGAAATGTCTATCAACAAAATATTTTTTAAATAAGAGTTAATGATGTGCAATCGTAATATTATTACTGTTAATATAAGCCTTTAACTATGCTTTAGAATCAGAGGGAAGTCTCTTCCTAATGGCATAAAAACTGTATTTTTCAGATTTGTGTTTTAATACAATTAAATGTTTTCAGTGATTTGATATATGTATTTACAAAAAGAAAGAGACTTCAGACTGATACAAGAGATGTAAAACTAGCACAGCGATGTTGGAAATCAGTTGCCTGGTCAAATGGTAAATTATACAGTTTTGTGGTCATTATACCACAATATTTGACCAATATTTTTATTAAGAGTTTGGGGCAGAAAAACCTGTTTGTCAGACCAATGGATCCTTTTCACAGACTGTGATGATGCATTTCTGCCTTATTTAGCAACATAAATATAGCAAACTGTTTATATATGCACACTTTTCAAAATTGCCATCTTCTCTCTTCTGACTGTCAATTTGTTCTTCATTTGGAAAGTTATGGAAAAGTAATAGTGTTGTTTTTCTTTTTATGCTGGAGCAAACTTGAAAGCAAAAATTATATTTGCCATGTTCTCCCATTCACTTCCATTCACCGTATTCGAAGTTTACCTGCAATCGTTTACTTCCACTTTCCAAATCCCGGAAGTGTAAAAAGGATACATAGAAGACGTGAGTGTTTGAAGTGTGTTTGAAAACAGTCATTATTTTTGCAATAGTGTTTTGTTCTGCAAGTAGTGCCGAAATGACACACTTCCACTTCAAGCTATTAGTTTATTCACTATTTATGAAATAATAATTCTAATTACAGTATATTGCAATGACTGTCAGTTATGCAGTGGCACCGTGCAGTCTCGAGAAGCTAACACTGTAGGTCCCTTGTTGGTCTGGCTACCGATCGGAGAAGCAGGTCAGGCCCAATTTCCCATAGTTTTTCGAGCTGAGCCCATTGTTTGTCAGGCATGTATATAGCATTGTACTGTGACTGATTGTCGCCTGAGCAGGTTCTCAGCTCTGTTCTGTAGGAGAACTGGCCACATTGTTCTTCAATGCACTTGTTACATTTGCTCTCCTGCCACATCTGTTTTCCTGCTTCCTTCCCACCACACAACAAGATGACTTCTTCAACTGACCTGTTTTTCTGCCCATGTGGAAAACAGTGAAAATGAGAATGGATTGATAGATTTATAGATTAGTGCTTTTTTTTTTTTTTTTTTTGTAAAGAAAAAGCTAAGTCTGGAAGAAAAACAGAAAATTAATTGTACTATCATGGCTATGAATATATAATGATTGTTTTTAATGTGCTCACCAGTGGACCTCTGAAATGAGGAGGTAAAATCGCCTTGCTGAGTTTTGGATATTTTTGGTCCAATTTTCATTTGATGTTCACACAGTTTCTGGGTCTCATGACACCTGTAATAATTTGAACAAGATGGCAAATTCATAAGATATTGTACAACTTGGCTTGCATGAAAAGGTACATCTTTTATATTCATGTAGGCTGACCAATCAACAAACAGAATTTCAAATGGAGACAATAAAGGCATCAAATCGTCTTTTTCCAATAATGTATAGTAAGGACAGTAAGGACAGCTGATGGAGTTTCTGGTGCCCCCCTAGGGTAAAATGGTGCCTCCTTAGGGAGTTAGTGCCCAACGCAGACTGCGTAATATGTGTATAGGGAGTGGCGGTACTTGGCTTTAATTTAACTGATCTGAGTGCTCGATAAAAGCTGGCTCACTCACAGATCAGCAACTCAATTAAATTCAAGTTTAGTTTGATAGGATATTGGTGAAAATGGTTGAGTTGTTTACTCTGTGTATTCTGTCCATTTCCACCAGTTTGACGCATTCAGGATAATGGCTAACATGATAGGTTGGCCGTATCCCAATGACAGAGTAATCAGCCAATGAAAGCAATGTGGAGGCCCTGCTTCCTCCCACATGACCTCTGAAATTGTATCTACTGGCACTCCTGTTGGACAGTGTTACTTCAGAAATATGAGTGGTTAAACATTGTTCAGTCTCATATTTCATCAAATTGAATGTGTATTATTTCCATACTGTTAATTATTCATCCAAATAATTAACATCCAAACATATTTGAGGAGGCTTTGCCTTGTCTTCTTGAAGAAAACTCTCCTGGCACTCACTTTGGGCTTTATGGAATTTCTTTGAAATTCCAGATATTCAAAGCCATCCACTGCGATCACTTTAATGGAAAGTATTTATTTCAACTGCAGTGTGTCTCCAGTGCTTCTTTCTTTACGAGGATAAAACCCGCTTGAGCATATTGGGTTCAAATCCCTCTCACTGCTCCTCTGATGTGATGTGTTGTGTGTTTCAACACTCTCAGATAGGACTACATGATCATGCATTGACCAAGCCGGCCTTCATCAGTAATAGAGGATCATATTTACTTTAGTGAGATCTGACATTCAGAGAAGTTACTCTGGCTTATGTTTAAGTGGGATTGACCATAAGTAGATTGACCCCTGCTCAAACCAGAAAGAAATAAATGCACTTTTTAAAAGGGTCTAATCAAAGCTGACATTTGATTCATTAGGTGGTCTTTTTTCACAGAGGTGTGATATATGCATTCAAGGGCAGATTTAGAGTATCACAAACAAAGAACAGACTCCGCAAAGAAAAGTTCTAGTTTTATTTTACACATTGAGTTTATTTATTCCATTTATTCAGCACTGACATTTCAGGCATACTCAGAACCTAGTATCACCAAGGGCACTACTTGCTGTTTAGATGCACAGGTTCTTTTGATTAACTTTTATATCTATTCATTTAATGATGCTAGAGTGTTGTTGGTGGTCGCTATTGCTGTGTGGATGTTAAAGTGTCCTGGGTGTTTATTAGCATATTGCTATATGGTTGTTCTGTTGTTTTGGGTGGCTGATAATTTTATGTGCCAAATTTTGATATTTAGGGTTTGTTCAATCCTTAATCCTCATATGAGCAATAGTAGCAGTGATGCTTGCTTTAGCAAACAGCACTTATCAATTTCTCAATCAGCATGACATCATAGCAAAATCAATATATCACATACTTAAGATCATTAGTAAATAGCAGGGATTTCATCTAAATGTTTCACATTTTTGTATGTGCATTTCTAAAAATTTGACAAAAGAAAATACGAATCGTTGCCCGTTTCCATCCACTACGTTTGCGCATTATCTTGAGTGAGTCGCCTCAAGTCATTGCAGAGCAGCTGAATTTTTTTGGTCAAAGAATTGTGTGCCAAGGTCTTATCTTTCATTGGGCCAGTCACATCAAGCTATCGCACACTCATAACACATGCACAAATGTTCAAAACATGTTTTCATTTTTCCATCCCCTTACTGAGCGTTTTAACCAATGCAAAACTCTAGTCTAGACAATACACCTCCTCTTATGCAAATTCAAAATGTGCTTAAAACTAGTTGGATCCAAACCCAGTTAAAGTTGAATTGATTAACAGTGACAGGTTTTTGGGTGTGTGTCAAAATTTTTTTTGGGTGAAATGCCCCTTTAAAATGTGAAAGATCTTTCTAAAAGTTATTACATCATTCATTAGACTTGTAGGCAATTTAATGAGAAAAGCTGGTCACTTATCACGTATCTGAGAAAATGGAAAGGTGTATCACCTTGTATGTGACATTTCATGTAGTTGCCTTTCCATGTAGTGGTCATTTTAGTCATGAATGTCATTCTGAGGCAAAGATTGATGAATATCAGGATACGCAGGCAAAGGTAAGACCATGACTCGTGTACCGCTTACTGACAGAATACACTGTATACTGATTACTAATATATATATATATATATATATATATATATATATATATATATATATAAGTGAAACAGTATGCATACACTTTTAAAGCAGTAGTAAACTACATTGCTGTCACAGTTGAATTATCACTTCAGAAACAGTATGAGAAGTATAGTAGTTGTATTCTAAACATTACTCATGACACAACTGAAAGCGAAACACTCCCATTTAATTAACAAAGCTCTTCACTGCAAGTGCTTGACAGAGACATCTTCACTGATTATAACGAGAGCGCTTTTAGTTTTGTTTATTGCCGTATCGTGATGCACCGCTTGCTTACAGTATTACCAGGTTCTGTATAGAGTGTTCAGTCTGGGCCCCTTTAGCTCTCGCCTGGCGGGTCAATGAGGCGGAACAGTGTGATTAGGCGGCCCAGTGCTGCGGCTGGCTTATTGAATGACCCCGGCTAATTCACTTGACCCGATTGCCCAAGTCCACACACATGAGCAGACCTGTGGAGAAGGGCAGTATTAGATGTTCTGATCTGGTGTGATACTGCAGCATGTGTACAGATGTACAGTCAAGGATTAAGTATTAAAGTTCAAATGTACACCAGTGCTCAGCTGGAACTTTCATTTTCCTATTATGCCGAACATATTTGGACATATACAATTTTTTACTTTTTGTTAATATGTTTGTGTTTTAATTTAAGTAAGTATTTCTATAAAGGAGTATAGCTGACTTTCAGAAATATTCTCTAGTCAAGCTTTATTTGACAGTTTTTATTGTAGGCAAGACACTTAATTGATATAAATTGACCAAACAGGATTTAAATAGAAAAATGGAGCGATCAGCAATTGAGAGTTTGCTTGCATTAAAATGTCAACTTGATGGTATTTTTGGTATTTTTTACAATTGTTTGATTTAGATATTATTATACTGCTTTTTGTAGTTTTATCATGATGGAATGACACACCAACGGATCCCACAAAACATCGCAGAATTAATCAGATCCATTTCTAATACTTACTGATGCTTGTGATGCTGTGCTGTTTTATCCCCCATATGTGTATGTATGTGTGTGTGTGTGTGTGTGTGTGTGTGTGTGTGTGTGTGTGTGTGTGTGTGTGTGCGTGTGTGTGTGTGTGTGTGTGTGTGTGTGTATTTTGGCACATATGTTCCTTGGAAATCAAACCCATGTCCTTGGTGTTGGGAACTTGGAATATAGTAGTGAAACTATAAAAAAAATAATGTGATATTGTAATAAAAGAAAACGAACTAATATGATCAGTATTTATATGTAAATGTGTTTTAAAAATGATAATATATACCAATATTAAAAAAAGAGACTATATCAAGTATAGTATTATGGAGGTGACATGAAACAGCACAGCATAGGAATGACACAGATGATGAAGAAAGAAATTTATAATTAGCTAAATTAGCCATATATCAGCCTTCAAAAGTCTTTATCCCGTCATTTCAATCCATTCTCTACTCTGTTTACACTCTTGTTTGTTTAGCGGTTTCTTCTACTGTATCTTTGTAAGTAACTCCGCTCAGCCTCTACCCCAATTCACCTCCCTCTCTCTCTGAAATCCCCCTCCTCTGCTCACGTCCCCGTGCGCCGGTAGGTCAGTGGCATGCTAACACTTTTGTCAGTGTGATTAATAGCATGCTGGATTGTCGTTAATTCACTGGCTAATGACTAAGACCGGGGAGAGTCCAGGAGTAATCGGGTGATGTATAGGTGGGGAGTGCTCTCCGAGCCAGAGGTGAAAATCATTTCCCCCAACTCAGATACCGGCGCAAGCCCAACCATTGGCTTTTCCTGTTAATAAATATTAATGCGTTTTTCTCTTCTCTGTAATTTCCACCGGATTGCTAAATGAGTCTGTATTACAACACCCGAAACTGAGATGTTACCACTTGGTAGAATGCACAGAAATTAATTTATAACTTAATACATGCTTCACGTTCATACGGTTTCTTTGGTGAATCATAAAGTAAGATGGCTCTTAACAGTCTGTGTGAGCCTGTGATCGTAGATGCCACACCTGCTAAACCGGAACAGCAGTCGAAAGTTTAGGAAACAACCCGAGGTGTTACCAAATATAGCACAGATAAAGGCCTTTTCACCCAAAATATACACTTTGCCGTATATATTCATATAAATTCTTTACATAAATCTTGACATTGAAAAAAATTCCCACATATGGCAATGTTATGCAAACGAGAGCTGTTATGATACTATTTTTCTGTGCATAAGTTAACATTGTACTATAATACATCACCATAATTAATTCATGTGTTTTAAAATGGCATGATAGGTAACATATCTATGGCTGTCATTTTCAAAATAACTGATTTTTGAGTAAACGTTGCTTTCTCAGCTCAGTGCAAATATCTTGCTTTGCTTGTGTGACTGGAGTGTGTTATCCCCCTGAAACAAAATTGCTTTGTTTGCAAAGCGGCATATATAATTGTGTTCAAAACAAATATTTATTGCTATCAGAGGTTTATAAGTAATGCTTGCCATGGCTTTGGTAATGTCTATTATGTGGAGCAGTAATCGAAACAGCAGCAGTGTTTCTGAAGTACACGGAGCATATGCTGCTCTGTCATTATAGAGACGGCTGAGACCTTCTGGCACTTATTAGCAAACCTTAGCCTTTCCTGCATCCCTGTCCCCTTCTGCCTCTCTCTCTCTCTCTCACCATCTCTATTTGCCCCCCATGGGTGATGTTTGCAACTCAATTTGGCAAATGTAAGTTAGTATTGATTATTATTAATATTTATCATGTTTGTGAAAATGTCTTTTCCCTGGTGCTATTAATCTGTCGTGTTAATAAATGTCTGCTCAAGGCCTTGCGCTGCTCTCTGGGGAGTGAGGCAGACTAGAATAGCAATCAGGCTGACAGACCAATACACACACACACACACACACACACACACACACACACACACACATGCACACACACAGTTTCTTCAGACCCTAATATGATTTTGGTAACTGATTAGGCTTTGCAAAACCAGGTGTGGGGATTAAATTCTTCTAATTATGTGCATCAATTAAATGCATGAAGGTGTATAAAATCTTGTGCACATTGTAGTGCTGGGAACAAACTGTATTTTCTCCTCATGGTTTTGGTTTCCAATAAAAGTACACACGTTATGTAAAAACCATTTAAATCCACCTATTTACCATAAAAATAATGATACGTTACTGTTATTGTTACTGAGATTCAACATTTTATATAGGCCAATATTTTTATGGATCATAAACAAAATGATGGCCGATATTAAGATTTTCTTTTAAAAAAGCATATACAACATTAAAGCCACCTGCTTAATATTGTGTAGTTACCCTCGTGCTCCAAAACAGCACCAACCTGATTCTCTGAATAGCATTCTGAGATACTATTCTTCTCACCACAATTGTACAGAGTGATTATCCGAGTTACCATATACTACCGTCGAACCAGTCTGGCCATTCTCTGTTAACCTCTCTCATCAACAAGGCATTTCCATCCGCAGAGCAGTTGCTCACTGGATGTTTTTTTGTTTGTTTTTGGCACCATTCAAGAAGAAAGATCAAATTTTTTCCCAATTCTGAAGGTTGACGTGAACATTAACTGAAGCTCCTGATCCGTATGTGCATGATTTAATGCACTGCACTGCTGAATACATAATCTCATGGATGATTGTTTGTGCCAGACAGGCTGGTATGAATATTTCTGTAACTGCAAAAATCCTGGGATTTACATTTAGAGTTTACTCAGAATGGTGCCAAAAACAAAAAATATCCAGTGAGCCGCAGTTCTGCGGATGGAAACATCATGTTGATGAGAGGGGTCAACAAAGAATGGCCAGATTGGTTTGAACTGAAAAAGTAAACGAAAACTCAGATATCCGCTCTGTGCAATTGTTGTGAGAAGAATAGCATCTCAGAACGCTATTCTGAGATGCAGATTGGCGCTGTTTTGGTGGCACGAGGGGGACCTACACAATATTAGGCATGTGGAATAATATATATATATATTTAAAATGTAGGTGTCACAGTTTGTCTCCACCATGTTCAAGGACTCTTATTTTGAAGTTTTCTCCTGCACTACATTTCCCAGAATCCCCACCATTATCATTCATCCCATGCCCATATGAGCATGGAGCCAACAAGATTATTCATGCAGCTTTTCAAGCAGGATCTTCCCCTCCTGGAATATTCCACAAAATTCTATCAACTCGCAGTTACAACCGGCATAGCAGATTCATACCTCAAGTCAATCTACGGTATAGGTTTACATTTCCACAGTTCCACAGCTCTTCCGGAGGTGGGGAACCTTTCCCTATTGGCCTATATCATAGCCGCTCTGATCCTCCATCTACCCTTACTACCCTCCTTCTCCAAAGTAACTCATCTCCCAGTTTTTTCTCCTCACCTTGAGGGTTATGGCGGGAACTCCAAGCCTTCCTCGGCTCAAGCTTCCATGACTCCTTCCTCGCCCTCTGTCTCCAAGGTAACTCCACTCCATTCAACTCCCCTAAATATTTTTTTGGGCAGGCTCATCCTCTCCTATTTCCAGTGGTTGATTCCCTGTCACAGCCAGCAGTAGCGACCATGCTAGTGCCCATGCCTGCCACAGTTAGAGAGCCAGTGCACTTGCCTGCCAAGGTTAGCGAGCCAGTGCCCATGTCTGCCACGCTTAGCAAGCCAGTGCCCATGCCTGCCATGGTTAGCAAGCTAGTGCCTGTATCCTCAACCGTCCCAGAGCCACTGCCTGTAGCCTCGACCATACCCATAACCAAGTAAGAGAAGGAAGAGGAAACATTCTCCCCAGGCTTTTCCCAAGCTCACAACCACGAATGTCGTTCCCCAGTCTCTCCCAGTGCTCACGACCACGGAGGTTGTTCCCCAGTCTCTGCAAGTGCTCACGACCATGGAGGTTGTTCCCCAGTCTTTACCCGAGCTCACGGCCACGGAGGTCGTTCCCCAGTTTCTGCCAGTGCTGACGACCACGGAGGTCTTTACCCGAGCTCACGACCACAGAGGTCGTTCCCCAGTCTCTGCCAATTAGCTTATAATAGGTGGTGCACTGAATTGGAAGTGTACCTGTGGATGTATTTTAAGGCATACCTTCAAACTCAGTGCCTCTTTTCTTGACATCATGGGAAAATCAAAAGAAATCAGCCAATACCTCAGAAAAGAAATTGTGGACCTCCACAAGTCTGGTTCATCCTTGGGAGCAATTTCCAAAAGCCTGAAGTTTCCACGTTCAACTGTACAAACAATAGTAAGCAAGTATAAACACCATGGGACCACACAGCCATCGTAGGAAGGAGATGCATTACGTCTCCTAGAAATTATCCTAGTTTGGTGCAAAAAGTGCAAATCAATCCCAGAACAACAGCAAAGGATGCTGGAGGAAACAGGTAGACAAGTATCTATATCCACAGTAAAACGAGTCCTATATCGACATAAAACCACCATAAAAAAGCCAGACTACAGTATGCATTATGTTATGGGGTTGCTTTTTTGCATCAAGGACTGGTTGCACTTCACAAAATAGATGGAATCACGAGAAAGGAATATTATGTGTACATTTTGAAGCAACATCTCAAGACATCAGCCAGGAAGTTAAAGCTTTGTTACAAATGGGTCTTCCAAATGGACAGTGACCCCAAGCATACCTCCAAAGTTGAGCCAAAACGGCTTAAGGACAACAAAGTCAAGGTATTGGAGTGGCCGTCATAAAGCCCTGACCCCAATCCGATAGAGAATTTGTGGGCAGAACTGAAAAAGCATGTGTGAGCAAGGAGGCCTACAAACCTGACTCGGTTACACCAGTTCTGTCTGGAGGAATGGGCCAAAATTCCAGCAACATATTGTTCAAAAGCTTGTAGAAGGCTACCCAAAAGGTTTGACACAGGTTAAACAATTTAAAGGTAATGATACCAAATAGTAACAAAGTGTATGTAAAGTTCTGACCCACTGGGAATGTGATGAAAGAAATTAAAGTTGAGATCAATAATTCTCTATATTATCTGTGATTTCATATTCTTAGAATAAAGTAATGATCCTAACTGACCTGACAGGGTATGTTTTCTATGATTAAATGTCAGGAATTGTGAAAAAATAAGGTTTAAAGTATTTGGCTAAGGTGTATGTAAGCCTCAGACTTCAACATTTATGTATGGCCAGATGGAAGCCTCTCCTCTCAGACTCTCAGACTGTTAGTAACAAGATTCTCTGGTCTGATGAAACGAAGACTGAACTGTTTGGCCTAAATTCCAAGTGTATGGAGGAAACCAGGCACCGCTCATCACCTGAGCAATACCATCCCAATGATGAAGCATGGTGGTGGTAGCATCAGGCTGTGGGGGTGTTTTTCAGCTGCGGGGACTGGTCAGGGTCGAAGGAAATCTGAACGCAGCAAAATACTTAGATATCCTTAATGAAAACCGTTTCCAGAGCACTCAGACTAGGCTGAAGGTTCACCTTCCAACTGGAAAATGATTGTAAGCACACAGCCAAGACAAGGCAAGAGTGGCTTAGGGACAACTCTGTGAATGTCCTTGAGGGGCCCAGCCAGAGCCCAGACTTGAACCCAATCGAACATCTCTGGAGAGACCTGAAAATTGCTATCCACCATCAGTCCCCATCCAAACTGACAGAGCTTGAGGATCTGCAGAGAAGAATGGCAGAAAATCCCCAAATCCAGGTGTGCAAAGCTTGTTGCATCATACTTGAAAAGACTTGAAGCTGTAAATCTGGTTTTTGCTTTGTCATTATGGGGCATAGATTGTAGATTAATGTGAAAAATATATATAAATAATTTAAAGCATTTTAGCATAAGGCTCTACAACATAAACAAATGTGAAAAAAATGAAAGGGTTTGAATAATTTATGAATGCACTGTGTGTGTGTGTGTGTGTGTGTGTGTGTGTGTGTGTGTATGTATATATATATATATATATATATATATATATATATATATATATATATATATATATATATATTATTCAGCACTTGGAAGTGCTGAAATATGCCATAGAAAATATCCCTTAGTGATTCATTGAGTTGAGAGGTCACATATTCATTTTCATTGAGATGAAGCTGGTGAATTGTGGCTGTGTGCCAGCAGCTCAGCACAGATCATTGTGTATTGACTGTTCAAACAGCAGAGGTGGTTGAGGTCACTTACTTTGGTACTCTTTTGGACAAACCACACACACACACACATATTGAGTTTGCTTTGGCCCACACAGTATACACACTGTTTGTGTGTGTGAAGAGTGTGTCAGTGGTATGTGTGTTATAAAGCTACATGTAAAGGTGTTTTCGTGAGCCTTCACACTTTATTAACACGTTATGTCTGTGTTGCTTTGTTGATCTATGTACAAGTGTCAGACAGACATCTTTAGCTATTTCAGCAAGTTTATCTTTTTATTACTGTCTTGTGCCATCAGGGTTGTGGGTTTAAAACGATGTGTCAAAAAAAATTGGACTTCAACTTTTAAAAATTTTTTTAAGACGAATGCAAGAAAGTGCTATGTGACCTTAAAATATTCAGATTGTTTTTAGACCCTGCAATGAAAGATATGATTTCTCACACAGGGCTTCTCTTTCTAATAAATCAATTAAATATACCATCTAATCAACTTTCCAATGCAAAACAAGAAGCTTATTTCTATTGAGCCAAAAGGTAAATCTGTGTTTATGTCCTCTACTAGTCAAACATATTTTCGTCATGCAAAGTTCAGAGTTTGCATGAGGTTGTGTTTCCACTCTCCCGATTTCGCATTTGTACGAAATGGAAATGTATGGAGCGTGAAATCTTTAGTAGTTTGTTGAGATATCTTGGTGTGTCTACATTGCATGCGAAGAATACTCCTATAAGCCACAACAGTAATAGGGTTCTTGTGTCACTAGGAGAGTGTACAGTATATGTGGTGGGATCTCCCCCTGTTGTATTCCTGCTCATTGCACTCATGTCTCTAGAGAGGCGATAGTGCTACTTTAAGTGTTGGAAATGTTCCCCACTGCTTTTACAAGGGGAAACAGCTCATGTTTCTGGAACGCAAATTTAGTATTGCTGTAGACTTGTAGCTCTCTTCCAGCTTTTTCATGCATAAGTGAGAAATCTGTGCTCACTCAAGTGTGAAGCAGATTTTTGTATTTAACTTTATTTGGAATAAAGCAATATGCAAACAAACAAATGCAAACAAAAGATGCTAGATCCATTTCACAGGACTAACTTCACTTTTCTTTGCCGTTGGTGTCAATGTGATTTTAGTGGATATATGTTCCCTTCAAGTTCACACAGGTATCCTAGCAGAGTAACCACAGGTGTAAGTCATCACATTAACTATGGATATGTTCCACTTACAATTTAAAATGAGAGCAATGTGGAAAGTAGAAGTGATGCAACACTGTTAAAGATGAGCATGAACTGTGGAGCAGACAACATACAGCAGTGTGACCTCAGAGAACTGGCCATTTACGTGAGCACAGGATCCCTTATCCATTTCACATGCTTCATAATACTCTCACAACAGCCCAGAGACACAGTAACAACATTTTTACTTATCCAGTTAGAGAGAAAAGGATGAAGGTCTTTGGTGGACAGTGAATTAACTTAAAATGCGAATGAATGTGGGCTAAAGAAATTGATTTAGGAGCTTATTGTTGGTAGATGTTATAATGGGACTTTATTCGAGGTAAGACCGAAACTGAACCAGACAGGATGTCAGGATCCAGACACCATGCTCCAGACATGAAACAAGACAGACCGAAGAGCGCACGGCAGGGAATTCAATCGAAACCGAGCACTCACACAAAGACAGACAATGATACCCAAGACAGACATGGGACAATGATGCCACAGTCCTGACAGATAAAAACCCAGAGTGACAGGACCATGACAATCTTCAGGAAGAGGAACAGAGAACGTCTCCAGAGCAGCTTGGAATAATAAAGGTCCCTGTTCCTCTGCTTAAATGTGACGCTTTTAAAATGTATCATATAAATCTGATGCCTTCATGTCTACGGCCAAGCTGCACAGTAGTTTCCAGTGGAATAACAAAGTTGAACAAGCGTTTCATTGTGGCCGCGGCTCACAGGAGATAAGGACCCCCGAGGTGCGAATTAATGATGATGGTCTGATGAAATCAGGATAAACAGTTCAGTATGAGAGGCAGAGCAAACATAGAGAGCTAAAGAAGAAGGAACTTTACTTTTGAGAGACACTTCTTACGTCACCATCCAACAGAGAAACCTCACAAAGAACTTCCAGAGACCCTTGGTTTAAAATGCCATCTTTATTTTTATCTGCTGCCATATCACCCTGCAGCTATTACCTGGTTGCCCACTAAAGCTAAGCAGGGTTGAGCCTGGCCAGTACCTGGATGGGAGATCTCCCAACCAAGGTTGCTGCTGGAAGTGGTATTAGGGAGGCCAGCAGGGGGTGCTCACCCTATGGTCTGTGTGGGTCCTAATGCCCCAGTATAGTGATGGGGACACTATACTGTTAAAAAAAAAGCACTGTCTTTTGGATGGGACGTTAAACCGAGGTCCTGACTCTCTGTGGTCATTAAAAATCCCTAGGGCACTTCTTGGAAAGAGTAGGGGTTTAACCCCGGTGTCCTAGCCAAATTCCCCCATTGGCCCCTATCTATCATGGCTTCCTAATAATCTCCATCCCTGAATTGGCTACATCACTCTACCATCTCCTCTCCACCAATAGCTGGTGTGTGGTGGGCGTTCTGGCGCACTATGGCTGCCGTCGCATCAGCCAGGTGGATGCTGCACACTGGTGGTGGTTGAGGAGATTCCCCTATACTATGTAAAGCGCTTTGAGTTTGAGAAAAGCACTATATAAAAAGTTGTTGTTGTTTATTATCTCCACGGTTCTGGTCGTCTTGTGCCAGCATAAAGTCTGGTCCACTCTGCTGTTTAGCCTGGCCAAGTACAACCCACTTAGACTGTAGGTCTGTGTCTCTAAAATGATGTTTTGTTCAATACAATTAAGTCTCTTAAATGTCGTTTAAATCACTCTTTTATTATAGTGATCTGAACATCCTCTACAGGCCTCTTTTACTGGAGTATTTAATAGATTTTCCAAGCCGTCTTTGGGTGTTGAAAATTTACTCGGGTCATAAGCCAAATGGGATGGGAAAAAAGTTTTAATGGTTTGAAAACACATTTGACTCTTGCAAAAAGCACCAGATAGTCAGTGGTTATAAAACGTTAACTGATCTGTGAAAACTGGAAGCTACTACTAGGCCACGTGTTCTGAAGTTAATTGCCTGGCTGCTTGGTGAGTCCTTATGAAAGTCTGATAATTAAAGTAATTGCTCAAACTTTTCTTTGCCTTAAAATCACAGGATGACGCAAGATTCATTTTTAAAAGCTTTTCATTTTTTTTTATGGCTAATCTTTTAATGAGAATGAAAATGTCCCTGATCTTTAAGAATTTTTGAGGTTTTGTCACAATCATGCATATTATGCTCTGACGAGGAGGAGGGCGGGCCGGGCCGTGAGTTCGCACCAATCGGGCTAATCAGCCGAGAGGGACAAAGCCGAGCTGGATGCGGCAGTTCAGGAGAGAGAGAGCCACACGCAGCTGCCATGTGTGTTTATGTTTGTGTCTTTTTAAGTTCATTAAACATTATTTTGATGGTTTGTCCAGTTCCCGCCTTCTCCTTGCCCATCCTAACCCTTGTTACATACACGTTTGCATATCCAGTTGCAAGTCCCGAACCAACTTTTGCATTAGTTTTAAGTCAAAACCAGAATGGAAGCTATATTGATTTTGTCTAAATGGAAAACTCTACATATGCAAAGGATTACATACAGTCAGTTGGTTATTGGACAATAAACCCTGACAGGGTGATGGGGAACCCAACAAGAAGGGGTCTTTTGTAAATAATTGGGTATAAAATATTGATTTGAGTTTAAATTACTAATTACTTGTGAAAAAAAGAAATAAAAGAGTAAAACAAGAAATATGAAACTAGCAGCTATCAGCTAGCCCTTGATTCCTTGGGATAAAGTCACTTATACAATTTAGAGGTCATTATACAAAAACATTTGACCTCAGAATGCAGTAATTCACCAATCAGAATCTAGTATTCCAGTGAGCTGTATGGTAAAGTATTTTATCAACTTTGTGTTAAACTTCCCAAGATTTTCATGGAGCAACATTAATGCTTTCTCTCTCAATGATGTTCATTCTCCCCACCTCAAGAAATTAAAGAAAGCTGCCTGAGTGAAGCTTCACCTCTGTTATTTGCTAACATAAGAGTAACTTCAATTTATATTGTTCATGGCTTTACAGTTTCGTATGGGTAAACAGTGTTTGAATGTAAGTGAAAACAGTTTGGAGTCATAAACTTGTGTTCTTGGCAGTGCTAGTGGGGGGCTGAGTCTGGCTGATTAGAAGCACTCCTGGTGTAATTGCTGCCTAGTTAGCTCTGATTGCTGGTCCTGTGTTTGGATAGCAAACTACAGTAGTGCTGCTACAAATTACAGTCCATCTATTCATACTTGCATAGTTGTCGTCATGGTGACTGGAGAAAGCATCATGTAGGGTTCCTCAAATCCTACCTAAGAAATTCAGAAGACATTTGCAGGTGAGATGTGTCAGGTTGTGTCCTGTGCATGGCAGCCTATTCTATTTCAAACATAAATGTATTTATTAACTAATCATGATTGACGTCTCAAATCAAGCAGCTTGTTTAGGAAAGGTGTGCTTCTATTACAGACTGATCTCACTGTGAATTCAGTTATAGTAGGTTGAAAGTTTTTCAGCTAAAATTGTTCCGTGCTTACAAAACAATCGAACCACTGTCCCCAGTGGCAAAAGATAGAAGTGTTGCTGAACATATTGGCATGTGTGTGCTTCAGATCCTGGGTTAAATGTCCACATTGGGGCACTGAAAGAAAGTTGTTTGTAGTGTAAATTATGTAATATAGTGAAGAGGAATGCATTTTTTTTAACCACATGCTCTAACCAAAACACCAACCCTAAACCAAACCATCAATGGAGTAAAAATGTGACACTCGTCATTGTTAGCAATGTGCTAACAAGCACTCAAAACATCTTAGCAGCTGCATAGCCACACCCTGGCAACCACCCAAAACGTTAAAGCATTCTGGCAGCAAGTTTGAATGGACAAGCACTACTAATATTTTCTTCATAAAATTAAAACTATTAGTCAGTGGAGCTAGTTTGCGTCTCTGTAGTATTTCCATGGGATTTCTCAATGGTGGCAATTCCAATTCTGAATGTGTTAGGATGGTTTTGGAATGTTTGTAAGTCAGTTGTACTTCATGACGTATGAGAGACCTCTGAAGAGAAACAGAGCCTATTTTTAGCAATCGAGTTGTACCTTCACTAAACGTGAATGATAAGTACCATAATTATGCTGTCAGACAAAGAGTGACAATAAACATGAATAGCTGGCAGTGGCGTCAGGCCACAGGGTCGTTTGCTGTTATTATTTGAAAAATGATCAGACAGGAAATGGCAGCGACTATTAAATTGATGGAACAGTTCCAGCGGCAGGCTGTCTGAGTTTGAACAGTCGATAAGAGCAAGTAATTTGAAAAATCTCAAGAACAAACTAACCCTGAGAAGATCTTCACGAACATCTGTCTTCTGGTTTACCCTGTCAGTGATTTTGCAAAGTAAGATGTGATCCAGGATCCAAATTTTGTGTTGGTGCTAGATCAATATTCCTGTCCAAAACAATATAGTCCTAACCCTTGAACTCTAAAATCAGAGACAAATGCTGTCGCAAGCCCAGGTCTTACTTTACCACACCACTGACATCATCATGAAACTGCAACAAGCTTGAACGATTCAAACTAAACTTTGCAGTTCATATGTTTCTACTGTTGACTTAATAGTGATGTACTACTTGTAAACTCTTGTATGTTGTATCTCATAAGTATGGATCTGTGAATACGACACTCTGGTGTCCTTTAGCCCAAAGTGAATGAAATTTTGCTTAAATTGGCATAAGCACGAGAACTTTGCAAAAAAAATTATTCCAAAAATCAGTAGATCATCTGAAATGTATCCCATCTTTTATGCTGTAAAAAAATGCCAATTTCTCTGTATTGTGTTTCAGATGACAGTGAGGCAGTAGACAGCATGTACGACACAGAGCCTAATCTCGTGACTGGTGAGAGCGCGGAAGAGGAGACAGAAGATAGCATCATGTCGCCCATTGCTGTGGGGCCCACATCCCCTCAGCCCTGCAATGAGGACTTCAATCCTAAAGAGGGTTCACCTTACGAGGTGCCCGTCTACATTCCTGACGATATTCCCATCCCGTCTGACCTAGAGCTCCGTGAATCATCTGTTCCAGGGGCTGGTCTCGGGATCTGGGCCAAAACCACAATTCAGATGGGTGAACGCTTTGGACCATACAATGGACTGCAGAGCCCTACAGTTAAAGAGACCACTTATGGATGGGAGGTATGTGGAAATTAGATGAATTGACATTTATTTAAAATCTTGATTTTATTAACAGTGTCAAAATGCTGCAGTACAAAGGTTGTTTTTGAGTTTGATGGT
Source organism: Xyrauchen texanus (assembly GCF_025860055.1). Taxonomy (NCBI): domain Eukaryota; kingdom Metazoa; phylum Chordata; class Actinopteri; order Cypriniformes; family Catostomidae; genus Xyrauchen; species Xyrauchen texanus. The sequence continues at coordinate 7,213,029 of NC_068312.1, forward strand.
ACACAATTTAGGTGTACTAAATGGCATGCTTGTGGCCTTCAGCTGAGCAGGCACAAAACGTTTGGGCATGGTCTCATTTGTCATTTTATGGTTTAAAACAAAGGTTTCTGTGTTAAGCATGGTCCGGTTAACTCTTGCTGGTAGATGCTGTACCAAGTGATAATTTTTCTGTCACTATAGTATAATTAGTCCACTTTATTTTAGGTGCCTTTGACTAACATGTACTTCAATTAAAGATAAATTAAGCATTTGATACAATACTGTAACAAGATTCAATGGAAACCGGACGAACCATCAAAATAATGTTTAATGAAACAAAAAGATACAAACAAAAAATACACACACGGCTGCTGCGTATGGTTCCCTTTCTCCCAAACTGCCGCATCTCACCGCACTTATCCCTCTCCTCGGCTGATTAGCCTGATTGGGGGCCGAGCGTGTGCTGCCCTTTCCACCCTTTCTAGAGCTGGGAGGGGGCTGAGGGGAGGGGGAAAAAAGAGGAGAGGGAAAGGGCAAAGCGGAACGTGAGTGAGAGAGGAGAGAGAGTATATACCTGGATCGCCGGCGCCCAGATAAGCTGTCTCCTGGTCCTCAGCCACTCCACAACCTCTGGCGGACAACAGCTCGCTCCTCCCCAGGTGGATGCTAGTGGGTTCTCTGGCCCCAGGCAGATGGTCATGCTCTTCCCCCCTTTTCTTGTTTTGATCTATTCTTTTTCTATGGGGGGAAATGGCAGCCTGCCTCAGATGCTCGGCGGTTGGCAGTAATGTCTCCGTCCCCGGGCGGACAGCCGTGGCTGCTCCTGGGTTGGCTGGTAGTGGTGAGGACTCCATGACAGCACATCCCTCACCCTTCCCAGCTATTGTCTCCAATGTAACAAGATTAGAATGGGAAAGGAGGAGGCGGGAACCAGACAAACCATCGAAATAATGTTTAATGCAAACAAAAAGACACAAAACATAAAAGCACACACTGCAGACTCATTTGGCTCTCTCTCTCCCGAACTGCCGCATCTCGCCGTACTTATCCCGCTCCTCGGCTGATTAGCCTGATTGGGGGCCGGGCGTGTGTAGTCACGGCCTGGCCCCGCCCTCCTCCTCGTCACAAATACACTGTATATACACATGTTGTTGCATTGTACTAATTATATTACAACTGTAATATAATTACAGTTGTAACTACACTGTTGGCCTTACCTCTTAAATCTTAACCTAACCCTACCCTACCCCAACACTAACGCTAACCCTAAACCCTACCACAACCTCGTTAGCACCAAATGCTAAATTTGCAGAACAACACATAGTTACACATTAAGTACATTTAATCAAATTCTTAATCAAAGTCTTAATCAAATGCTTTCTTAAAATGTAAGTACATAGTAGTTATGTTATATAAAGCATCCTAATATAAAGTGGTACCAAAACTTGTATCCAGAACTGGGTGTCCATGAGCAAAGATGGCTGCGAGCAGGTCCCATGCTGGGTGGTCTTGCACCATTCGAGTAACTAGCATAGAGTTAACAAACAGTTTTCACCATGTAATACTGTACAGACCCCGTTGACTCACAGTAGTGTTCATGCCATGATTTTCCCTTTCACAAAGCCCACACTGGTAGGTATTGGATAGTTATACACAACAGTCCAAGCACGTCAAAAAATCATGGACTAAGATGGGGACCACAATGGCCTAGAGCTCACTAACTATGGGAAAGACATGAGAGCATTATATGGTAAAGATGTTCATTTCATGTGTCTAGGTCTTTTTTTTTGTTTTGTTTCTCTACCCCCCCAACCCAACCACCTTTCTTTTTCATTCATCCCTGAATTTCATTGAATGGTAATTTTCAAAACCCTGATTACTGAAGATATCATCTTTTCTCCCATGCCTACATCTATTAGAATGCACTCATTTGGTCACGTCACATGATATGGGTTATGGGAGACGCGTGGCATTTGCATGGAGCCATATTGAACTATTAATTTTCATTTCAACATGACATCGGAGGATATTGAAGTTGCTTTGGTAAGCTCATTAGGATACATGCTGATTCCTCCCACATGACTGATCAGATGTGGACTGCTCTCTCTCTCTCTCTCTCTCTCTCTCTCTCTCTCTCTCTCTCTCTCTCTCTCTCTCTCTCTCTCTCTCTCTATGTGCTCTGCATTCTAGATATATTCCATGGCATTTATTTAGAATTATATACCCTGCTGAAATACCACTTTTCAATCTCTAATCTTAGAGATAGTATGCAGTACACAGTATTCTAGTATTCAATTTCGAACACAGCCAGTGAAACATGCAGGAATCTGTGTTGAGGCACCAGCTACACTGCATTGTTGTCACAGACTTCTTTCCAGTAATTCTTGTTTTTGCTTTCGACATGCCTAGTTATATCCCCTAAAATGGTGTTCCAGCTGTCTAACTGCTTTGAGATGGATTCGCCACTAATGATGCTCATCAGAATCCGACTACAACAAAAAGCTTCATATTCTCTCTCTCTCTCTCTCTCTCTCTCTCTCTCTGTCTGTCTGTCTGTCTGTCTGACACAATGCTCCAATTTCTTCTTTAGTTTACATGCTCAAGTACTTTGGCTTTATCTTTTATAAAGTACACTCAAGGCCCCCATTGACAGCGTAACGATTGACAAGGAGCACATCTTCGTGTATTTGGCACACACACACTCACACACACACACACACACACTTGCTAAAGACTCAGTGAGACATCTGTTGAACCATCTGTGAAGACTCATCTATAAAAATGATACTTTGTAGCAGCTGCCGGAAACCGAGTGAAAACAGTGTGTTGCCTTGAGTTTAGGGTTTTCTTTTTAATTACACTATTTTTACTTTTTCTAGAGCTTCATTTTAAAGGTAAAGAGTGTATTTTTTATTTTTCCAATGTCTCTTATCCCACCTTAATATGCAGAGTTGACTAAAAGTGAGCCATTTATAGGATGATTTCTTTAAAAAAAAGTTTAAACACTGTGGCTCTTTCAAAACATTGCAGTTTATTTGACCATACTGACCAGCCTGAAACAGCAACATTGGCTTGACCAATGGTATGAGTTTGGGGTGGGACTTACTGTTTAACTAAGCAATGGAAAATGAGGCGAGTGTTTGGAAAACCTGTTTGAAAACTATCGTTTGGTGCTGCCAAGGGTGCAGAAATATCACACTTCACCTTTAAGGCTGATATTGTGACAACCATTTCAGTCACATCTGTTATAGCTATACTTTTTTTTTTTTTTTTTTATGTCAAGATGTTAAACTTGTCCAGAAAAAATGAAAACAATCAGTTCCTATTCTTCAGAAATCTCAATAAAAAAAACAACAATCTGCATATAAAAGGTGGAAAAATAAAATAAAACATATCTGGCTGGTTCAGACATATCCTGTTTGCCCTATTCGCTGTGGCTGGAGGGCTCTGGACACTTATTAGAGATAGTCATAACAGTCAGACATAGATAGCCATCGCCGCTGTCCCTGTGGAACTGGACTCGTCTACGTCATCGCACCTCCCAGCCCTTATACAAATAGACAGAAGTGAGAGAGTAGAGGAGCTATGATACAGAATGAGAGGTGTTAATAGAGGCGGATTACAGGCCGGCCACAATGGACCAAACACAGACAGATACCCAGTGAGTGTTTGGATCACGGATCATATGCACTAAGAGCTCACATGGTTTCTTATGACTGTGTATTTGCCAGGCTTACCAATGTCATTCTCTGGGTTTCCATCTGTGGTGTGGTTCTTGATAGTGCTTTTCCTTTTTTTCCCAGATGAAAGACAAAAAAAAAAACACTATAGGCCAGTCTTGTTTTTTTTTTTATTTTATAATTTGGCCACTTTTCAGCTGGTCAGACTGGGAGATTAGCTGGCTGATCAGCTACACCAGCTCAACACTTGCCTGCCAGGCTGGGAGACCAGCAAGACCAGCTCATACCAGCTAGGACTGCAAAACCAGCTCTGGGAAGGGGGCTATACAGGATCAAAAGAGACACACATAAACATCCAAAGCCTGATTCATAGATTTATGTTAGACTGCAGACTTCATTGTATCTCTGTTTCACAACCTGGTGAGCTATCTTGCTGTCTACTATCTACACAGTCAACTGCCTTCTAAGCATCCTAGCTAAAATAGAATGTCATAAGTGACTCGTTTGAAACACTTATGATGGGCAGCAGCATGGCACACAAATAGAGCCCTCGACTGATTTCATACAGTTTGACATTAGCATCTTGCTAAGTGCTAACTCTATATAGCATGCTGCAACACATAATACTCTAATAAGAATAAACTCAAATATTCTGTGAAATAGTTGTTTTTAATTTGATTGAACAATATTTATTTGCTATTGAATGAAGTATAGGCTGTTTATAATTAACATTTATTTTTTCTAGTCCCACTTCAAACAAGCTACTATCTTGCCGCAAATTTGCCACTCGTTATTTCCACATGCAAATGAGGTTGTGATTAGCTGTAAATGTTTGCCAGACGTTTGCAGCTCTTCACCGGTGGTGGTGAACCTGCAGCAAACCTTTGGTAACAATGGACAAAATGCCGCAAGTTTGTCGCAAAGCTTATTTACCATGAACTCTTCATTTTTGTATGGGCCACCATCTTGGATGTTTTATTTATATATGTATTTATTTTTCTTCTCTTAGCTCGTTACAACACTTTCTGGAGGGAACATGGAAATACGGTGGTCTTGAGGATTGTTTAACTTTATTTAATTTGACATAGCATCATTAAAATGCAGTTGTGTCAAAGACGTCCATCAAGGGCATGTTTACATAGACAAACATAAAAAATAGGGCAGTGGAATGCATGAACATAATCATGCTACCTACCATTTGGAACAGCTTTTGCATCCGTGGCACCTGTAGGGCTAAAAATGCAGTCTACCCCCCCTGCTGGTTGGTATCCTCGCCTGTTCAGGCCGGTCTGTTTGTGGTTTTAGAATGGTTTTGGGCAACTTTTAGCCATTCCGACTGAGAGAACAGCTAGCCGACAACCTTGGCCAGCTTAAACCAGCTAAGGCCACCAAATTACCTTTTGCTTGTTGAAGCTAGTTTTTCCAACAGAGTAGGTAGACAATTCACTAGGTTTTGGAGAAGAGGTAAAAAGTGAGGGAGTGAGTGAGTGAGTGAGTGAGTTTCTGCTGCAGGTATTGGTTAATGAGAAGCTTTTGCAGCTAAAACAGGAAGTCTTCTTCTGTCTGTCCCTCAGGCTGTCCTGTCTCGACTGAAGAGCTGTTAACTTAGATTCATTTCAGCGAGACGGACAGCTCAATCTCAGAGATGCTTAGCCCCAGGGCTCCGCTCCAACAGACACACTCTCTCTATACTCACAAAGCACTGCTCGGGAACAAGACACAGAGCCTGTCTATTTAAAAGCCATTATGAGTCTCTTTATCACAACATATTATAACACCGACCCGGCCACAGACGCTTTCAATCTAATCTGTTTCTGAGCGGGCTCTGGGGGCCCGGAGCAAAGGATTTATAACCAGTGGCCCTGTCGGTTTAGAGGGTCGATGGTGTGATGCCACTGGCTGGGGTATTGAAGGAAGTGCCTTATACACACTATAGAACGTGAGGTTGGAAACTGACAATCCAATGTGCGATACTGTCAGATTAGTTCCATTGGGGACTGCTGTCACCGTGCCTTTGTGTGTGTGCCCATCTACTGCCAGACATGTCTAGAGGGGACAGAGTGACCATGTGTGTGTGTGTGTGTGTGTGCATTCTGAATTATCCATCTTTCTTAAAACAATTGCTAATACAGGGGATGGATCATCTGATGGATCATATTCAGCTGCCTTTCTCCTTAAAATGAAAGTGAATAGACACAGTCACGGTTGAACTCCAAATCTGAAAGAAAAAATAAAATAAAACACAATGAAAGTATCGTAACATAAGTCCAATTTGACATGGCTCTCAAATTTTATTTCAGTCCAAATACTTAAATAATAATATGGTGTGTCAAATAGCATTGAGTCTGCTTTGACATCAGCAACATCGAGTTTAATTTGTTATGTGTCAAATCTGGTGTGGGACGTCTTGGTGCACAACTGTTGAATGCACATGTTGATGAAACACGGAAAAACCCAAACATTTTAATGGGCTTGAATTCTTAAGGATGGTTGCCATATATCTGCCTTTTCCAAATTCCAAAAAACAGTCCAATGTGAGAATAAATAATTATAATGCACACAACTATGTGTCTTAATGAAGGGGTAGTTCACCCAAAAATGAAAAATCTCTCATTATTTACTCATGCCATCCCAGATTTGTATGACTTTCCTTCTTCTGCAAAACACAAATGAAGGTTTTTAGAAGAATATGTATATGACTTTCTTCTGCAGAACACTAATTAAGATTTCAGCTCTGTAGGTCCATACATTGCAAGTGAATGGGTGCCAACAATCCACATAAAGGGAGCATCCATAAGACTCAAGTGGTTAAATCCATGTGTTCAGACATGATATGATATGTGTGGGTGAGAAACAGATCAATATTTAAGTATGTTTTTTTTTATCATATATTCACCTCCCTGCCCAGTAGGTGGGCAATATGCACAAAGAATATGAATCACCCAAAACAGAAAAAGAAGAAAGTGAAAGTAAAGTGGTGATTGACTGAGCAGGGAGGAGAATTTATAGTAAAAAAAAGACTTAAATATTGATCTGTTTCTCACCCACACATATCATATCACTTCTGAAGTTTTGGATTTAACTTCTGGAGTTGTATGGATTACTTTTATGCTGTGTTTATGTACATTTTGGATCTTAAAAATGTTGGCACCCATTCACTAAAACTCTATGGACCAACAGAGCTGAGAAATTCTTCTAAAAATCTGAATTTGTGTTCAGCAAATGAAAGAAAGTCATCCACATCTTGCATAAGGGTGAGTAAGTGATGAGAGAATTTTTATTTTTTTGGTGAACTATACCTTTAATGTATTTTGTGTTTCTAAAACAGTCCTTTATAATGGCAAAAATCCCCACTGTATCTGTTCTTTTGATGAAGGACACGCCTGATGATATTTCCACATTACTAAATGAGCAAATTATGTAAAAGTGTTGTTTGTGTAGCAGGAAGTTAATTGTTTATGTAGGTTGTTCAACAGCAATCATAGAAGGTTTCAGAAGATATTTTATTCAACAGCAAAACAAAAGAGTCAACGTATGAGTGAATCAGAGAAGAAGAAAGCTTGCGATGGCATTTTTTCAAAGCTAGATAAATGATGTGTACACACACTCCATGCCTTGACAGTGTCGCCGGGCGTGGTGGATTTGATGTTACACCCAATTTGACCTCTACAATGACTTTTAGTGTCATGTATCATCAGGTTTTCCCGACCCATCCCATTCTGATGTACGTTCTCAGAGATTTAAGCAACTGAAGGTTGCCATTTCTTTCCTAATTGCATCAACGTGTACAAGAACAACTTCATTTGACATTGTATTTGTTTTTAAGTTTTATTCAAACATTACAGTCAGTTGCTGTAATTTGAGATGCCTATGAGCCAAACCAAAGACTGCAGGAAAGGGTATGTCAGACAAAATGTCGTGTATTCAGTATGGGTATGACTTCAAGTATGGGCACATCCTGTGGACTTTTAGAAAAACAGACAGCCTTAAAACCCTATTTTTCACACTTTCACTAGTTTATTTAATTTGCCAATGAACGTCCAATAGTGAATATATAAGCATCACTGTGGAATTCTGTCATTTAAAAATGTTAAAAAATATTTTTAAGAAAATAGAATCATGCTTTTTCCCCACCAACCATAATTTTTCAGAAACAACAAATGTCATAATACAGTTCTGTATTTTTTATTTGTTTCATAACATTCTGCAGAAGATATTATATTTTAAACATTTTTGGTATAAGTACATTTTCAATGTGAAAATAAAAAAATAAAAAAGAAAAAAATTATATTTGGTAAATAAGTATACTAATGTTTAAAAATGCTTTTATAAATGGCATAATGTTGGGTTATGGTGTAAATTATGCTATAATTGCAGAGCAAGCAGTAATTTGTGTAAAAATACATATAAATAATTTTCACACAATAAACATTAAAATTTATTATTTTAAAGGGAAAGTTCACCCAAAACCTTTGAATCTTCAAAAAATCACTAAGGAAACTAAGGAAAATAAGCCATAGGACTCCAGGGTTTAAATGCATGTGTGGAGCAAAATTCTGTATTGTGGATGAAGAAAGAATGTCATACACATCTGGGATGTCATGAGAGTGAGTAAATTATGAGAGAATTTTCAATGTTGGGTGAACTATTCCTATAATTCTACTCTTTTAAAGTGTAAAAAAAAATCATATTTTATGATGGATTCTAATATGTTAGAAAGTCTGGGTCTGGGACAAGGCTAGAACTTTGAAATCTAGACAGCACTGGAAAAATAGCGGAATAAATAATGAATTCCTAATGGTAAATGCCCCTTACTTATTACTGATGTATAGATAGAAATAACAGATATATAACAAAAAGAATAAAATTGGTAGTTTTGATCAAAATCAACCACTGGGACATAAAACTGGCCATAGTTGAAGAAAAAAACACATACTGTATAAACACATAGGGTGAAAGCATTGTGAGTGACTGATCTGACTGACATTGTATTTGTGTGTAATGAGTAACCACTCATTGATTTTGCCAGTATTTCACAACAGTGCACTAACGATTTGTGTTTACCAATACGTTTATTGGATTCACTTCCGGTTCTGATTCATTTGACCTGCGGGCTTCCCAAACAAATGCTCATTCCATTGTGATGCTCGATGTCACCTGTCCTCTATATCTCCACCTCAAAACTTCAAAGGTTTGACCTATGGATGACTCTGCTGCAATGCAAACTCTCTATTTGCCTTCATGACACTGGGTACTTTTCCATATCAGCATTAGCTATTCATCCCGCTGAGAAAAAAAAAAAAAACGCTCTCCCCCTGCCATTTTCTCATATTTGCCATGCTGTTGACTTAGCGATACCTAGCGCTGGAAGTGTTCTCTTTGCGCCTTTGGTCTACGTGACAGATGTTTGATTCTCCATGGTTGTTCCTCATATTTTTGCAGGAATTCCTTTGTTTCCTGATCCACCTCTGACAGGCAGCTTTCATGCGATTGGTTGAGTTTGTTTGTCCTTACGCTAACATCCCTCTAGCTTGAGTGCCACGCCTCGCCACTATCTGTTCTGACCCTACCTTTCACCTCTCTGTTTGCCAGTTTTTGTATGGAATTGTTGAGCCACTAAGCATTTGTAGAGATAGTACTGCATCGGCACAGTTTGCAACTTGTCTAGTGTGTTTGTTCAACGAGGTGTTTTTGGTTGTTTATGGCTGGAAATAAAGAGATCTATACAGAAATATCCCCTGTGATTTAGAAGCTGAAGTGTGTATTTGTTTGATGTTAAAGTACTGTCTTCTTTCCTTCCCTTAAAGTGAAAGGACAACAACAAGTATGATGTTCGAGGGTTGATTCGCAGAGCCTTGAGCATCCCATCCAGCCCGTCACAGCGGCGTTGATTTGTTTTATTGGCCAATTGTATATGGGTAGTGTTCAGGAAATCTGTTATTGCATTTCTGTGTGCTAACACAAGTGGCACAGAAATTACACGCTTCACATTTATATATTTACAGTATATATACTGTGAAGCCACAAGTCTTGGCTTCAAAAATGCTATTGAACATTTTCACCAATATTGTCCGGGAAAAAAGATACAGTATATGTCACACTATGTGGGTCATGTTGTCACAATGGAATCTGAATTTAAACAACTGGAATAGGTTTCATGTGATCATTGAGGGGACACATTCTCATGTCACCTTCTGATAACCACCATCAAAACAAAATCTACTCCTCTCTTTAAATCTACGCCTGTATTAATCATGCTGTAAAGGGGGATTAATGGAAAGGAGGAGGTGAGAACCGGCTTGAGAATATAACTATTTGTTTATGTTTTTAATAAAAAACATAAACAAAAGGACAAACACACAAAGGTGACGGACAGCTGTCCGTAAATCTCTCTCTGTCACACTGCAGCTTCCAATTGGCCTTTATCCCTCTCAGAGGCTTGATTAGCCTGATTAGGGGGCGGGTGTGCGGAATCACGACCTGGCCCCGCCCTCCGCCCTGTCACACATGCATTTATCGGCACAATAATAAATAAATAAAGAAAGAAAGAAAACATGTATGAAGCACAGAACGATTCATTAAACAAATAAAAAAGAAAGAGATTCACAAAAAATCAAAACACTGTTTTGGCCAACAAATATTGTAATTAATATATTATACACATTTATTTAAAACACATGTAACCATTAAAAAATGATAACATGCCCGACCTGACTTCTAGACACTTGCCAGACTATATGCCAGTTTGTTTTGATTATCGCTGGTTTACTCAAGAGTTAGAACAAAAAATCTGATTATATGAAATTGTATTTTGGAAGGTAAAGTTAACAACATTTATTATTAATTAAAAAGTGTTTTGAACCAGTTGTTTAAAGCCAAAATGCAAAAAACAATATATACTGTGTATATAAATATATAAATATATATATATTGAAGTTTTCTGAAATTTTTAAAGAATAGAAACAGTATAGCAGACAGGGACATAGCAACAACAACAACATAAAAAAATATTTTGGTCTTGTTTTCCAGTAAAAACAAAATACATTTAGCAAAATGGCTCTTTTTCAAAGAAATATAACTATATTTAGTCAAATGTATGCCTAAAACAAGAAAAATAATAATAATAATAAAAATTTGCCAATGGGGTAAGAAAAAAGTATCTTATTTCAAAGGGAAAAGAAGCTTGCTGAATTTTATTTCCTTTTTGTTTTTTTTATATAATTTTTTTTTACTAAATATGGTCAGATTTCTCAGAACACAAGATATGATATTTTATATATATATAAATAATATTTAGATATTTTACTGGAAAACAGGACAAAAATACTACTTAAGAAAGTGAACTCATAGGGAAATTACAAAGGGGGCACAACATGAGCAGGAATTTAATTCATCCTTTCACATCATAGATGCTTCTTTATTAGATCGAGTTAATTAGAAAGAGTTGAGAAGGACAGGAACACAAGAACCCCATCACATGCCCTAACCACCGCTCCATATTTATTTATTTTTCAAGGGATTTGTTCTTATTCCTTTTGTTTTGCAAAAATAACATTTGCGTCATTCATCCGGCAACATTTAAAGATGACACAGTCCCATTTGGAGTGAATTTGACTAAGAGTTTCAGTGCACTGTGCAAAACATTTGTTGGGAAAACACATTGTGATGCCGCAGGGTCACATATCGTGCAAATATTCGCACTTTCCTGCCCTTTTGGCATAAATCAATATGCTCCGATGGTCTTTGACATCTCTGTAGACTTATGTTTGGTTTTGCATCATCGAAAGCCAACCTTTGTTTATGCACAAAGAGAAGGCGCAAGTCAAAACCACTGTAATACCTTCGCATTTATTTTTTGGAGGTTTTAAACATGCCATTAGCCAATTTAATCCAATTTCCCCAGTTTTCAAAGCACTTGAGTAGGACAGATTACACCTAATATTAAACATATGGTCCATGTTTCTGTAGATACTCCAAAGCAGCATTTTAGGAGCTCTGAAAGATTCCTGCCTTTCTTACGTCTTACCGAAACACTGTCAGTTATTGCCATGAACACGGTAATTGATAATGGGGGAAGCGAGCAGCAAATTAAATGTCAAGATTTATTAGTGCATTGATGCCTTATCATTTGTTCATAACCAATTACCCCATCTGTTAATAAATATTGTGCTTTCATGAAAATTGTGTACACAGCAGGGTGATTACAAACTCTTTTAATTTGGTTTTCTCATCATTTCCTGTTCTCCATCTTGCTTAACATTATTAGTGCTGCTTGATAGGTTAGGGAGTTTTCAAGTATCAAACTTCAGTGTCTTACTTTCTCACCTTTTGTGCCACGGGCACGATTGATTGATACCTGAAATTGTGCGGCACCTCTCACATATTCTTCAGAAGACGTACAAATCTAGTTTATTTCTTTGAATAGTTAAAAAAAAAAACTTCTACCATAACGTTTGTTTCAGTATATCTATGTTATTTACATTGATTTGCAATGCATTCAAGTTTCTCAACCATGTACCAGGAGGATCGGCCTGCAACATTAATCAAACATTCCCTTAACCTCTTCTTCCATCTGGGTAAGAGCAGGTTACCAGAGGCCTGTGAGTTGTGCATGCAGTGCAAACCCATCATTCATGCGCGTGTTGATGAATAGGCCCATCACGGTCTCTTGTGCCCCGGGGCAGCAGCAGACACTGCCTTCTCTCTCCACTACACTGAATGATGACGTTTGTCAGGGATGTTTACGTTGCTAATTACAGTGATATTTTCCCATTGGAAGTGTGTATTTGTCTCTTCGCTGTGAAATCCGTCTCTTCTCGCTGATGTTCATCAAATTTACATTTGAGTCAGAGTTTTCAGCGGCTTAGTGTTTTCTTTACAGAAGCTTAGATCAATGGCTCCTACAGTCCGTTGGGTCACACTAATGAACTGATGTCTGCTTTTGACACTGGGGTCATTCTTACGAAAATAGTGCAAGTTGTGTATATATTAATTAATTGATTTATTAATTTAGTTATTTGATCAATTCATTTGAAATGGTACCGCTGAACTTTTAAAAAAATGACATTTTCCAACAGGAACGTTGCCGCCATTGACATTGGGGACACATCAACTAATACAGTTTGGGATTTCTCCCAAAAATTCTCCCAAAGTTCCATCAGTTATTTATCGTTATTAACCCTAAGCCTCGCAACATTATTTCGACCCTGTTGCAATACATTTGGAATTTATCAAATTAATTAGGCAATAGTTAGTTCTGATCCTCCAATCTGATTGGATGAGAATCGTTCCAAGAGTGCCAATAACCGTCCAACAGCATTACTGTTTGTATCACTTTGCTTGTGTTCATGCCTTTCCAATCCTGAGTAATGAGAGCAGAACAGAGAGCACAAGATGAGGATTTTGATTTATTCCCTTGACATTACATATGTATGCCAGTAGGTGGCGACACATGAGCATCAAAGCAGTGTCAAAAACACAGTGAAAAATTGTTCATGCTCGAAACACCACTAGAGAACTTCGGCATTCGAATGACAACCATGCTGATATGCGGCAGCACTCTTGCTCATTTGATATTCCTTTATATCTGAACTCGTTAAACTTTGATACATTTTTGGGCTGTCGTCTGTCATTTTTCCATGTTTAAATTTAAAAGCTCACTATTCACAAACACTGTGGACTAAATGCAAAAAATATGTCTAATTTCTTTCAGAAAACCCCCCAAATAATAATAAAAAATATTCCAATTATTCATAAATAATATAGTATGTGTTTATAATCTTATGTTAAACTGATTTAAAAAAAAATCTCGGCCTCTGAGTGGACTACAAGCTCAATCTAGGTGTCATTAGAAAGCTGAGATCCTCATCTATCCTCATCTGACATAGATATTTTATCACCAATAGTCGAAAACATATTTTTATGATGATTTGTATAGCATGCATTTCCTGCTGGATGGCATATTTTGTTTTGGACAGATATCTTAATTACCACAGAGATATTACCAGATATGTTATTTTAAATACATTTATATTCGAAGCCCATTACAGTTTTCTTAAAAGCATGTGTTGTGCAATGACCATTTAACCCTGTTACATTCTAGATGTTTTGGAGTTGAATGTAATGAGGATGAAGATCGATGCAAAATAAATAAATAATAAATATATATATATATAAAAAAAAATATTAATAATAAAAACAGCGTTAACTTAAATAGATTTTTGTATCTGCTTCAAAAAAAAGTCCTGTTATCCTGAAAGTGAACCACTGTTCATTTTGTTTCATTTATATACAGGCTCCTGTACATACATTTACACTTATGTCATAAAATAAATGCTGTTGGTCACAGTTCATCTTGCTGTGTTGTTTGATTTAAAATGTATATGGAAGAAGTGAACATATTTAAAATCCTCCTTTTCTTTCATGGAAAAAGAAAGGGAAGTTTAGTTTTCATCCTGGTCAGCACCCTCGTTTTATTGGCCTGAAAGGTTTTTGGATCATTACAAAGCCAGGAATAGATGCACAAGACTGTTTTGATTACCAGCCTTGATAGCAATACGCAATACAATAAATTAATAAGCAGACCAGCGTAATAACAGTGTGGAAAACCGCCTCTTAAGTCACTCAAAGTTCAAGCTCTTTGTCATTATTAGAGCAACACTCCAGCGCCCCAGGTGTGCCGTAATGTGTGTATCTCTCCTCACAAATGACCGATGTTTCAGTGTTGTTCTTTCCTCAAGACGACTACGTACAATAACAGCGATTTAGGAACACGAAGACAATGACGACATTCTGTTTCATGGTGCAGAAATGTAACATTTGTCATTTTTCTGGACGGGAGACCTGGCCCGCTCACCAGCTCTCTCGTCTTTTTTTAAAAAACCCAACTGTGTGTCAAGTTGTGGTTAAGTTGTAGGAATCATTTCTGTTTTTAAGTCATCTCTGCTGTGCATGTCTCTCGGCAGCTTAACCCGTCTAACTAAATCTGTCGTCCTCTACCGCGGGACACATTTATCACACTAATTTCCATCAATGACACCACTTGCTTTTCTAAAGAGCTTATTTAAAGATGGGCCGTGAGTCCAAGTGCAGTGATATCATGTTCTGTATGTATATTATGTCACACTGAAGCATTATCCATAACGTTTTCTTTATGCCTGCCTTGAGAATAATTGTCAAATCAGTTTTCATATTAAATATTTGGTGTAATTCCTTTGAAAACATATTTTTGGTGTTTCTTTAGTGCACTTATGCAGTAAAGTAACATCTCATTTTTGGGGGAAAATATCAGTGTGTGTGTATAGGTGTGTGTGTGTACAGGTTTAAGTGGTTTACAAGGACATTTTTGGGGTTTCAAACTGGTAATTACAAGGGTATTATGCTATAAATGTTTATGATGACATTTCTAGTGTCCTCATGATTCAAATGGCTTAAAAGGCATTCAAAACTATGTTTTTTTTTTAAAGTTAAAAAGGCAGAAAGTTGTTTGCGAGGGTTAGGTTTAGGGGAACCTATAATTTGTACAGTATAAAAACTTTATGTCTATGTAAAGTCCTCACATGGATAGCCGCACCAATGTGTGTGTGTGTGTGTGTATATGTGTCCGATATCTAAATAGTGCTTAGTGGTACCATGTATTTAAAGGGCTAGTTCATCCAAAAATGAAAATGTACATATCATTTATTCACCCTCATGCCATCCCAGATGTGTATGACTTTCTTTCTTTAGCATAAGACAAATGAAGATTTTTAGAAAAATATCTCAGCTCTGTAGGTCCATATGCAAGTGAATGGTGATCAGACTTTTGTAGCTCCAGATATCACATAAAGGACACATAAAAGTAAACCACATGACTCCAGTGGTTAAATCCATATCTTCAGAAGGGATATACTAGGTGTGGGTGAGAAACAGAACAATATTTAAGTAATTTTGTACCCTAAATCTCCACTTTAACTTTCACTTTCAGATGTGAAAGTGAAACTAAACAGGCAAAACATGTGACTTTCAGATGTAAAAGTGAAAATGGAGATTTCGATTTTAAAACTCCTATTATGAATCCTGTTCGCTAAGTAGATCACAAGAATCTTTCTTTCTTTCAAACATAATTCACACACCGATTGATGAATTGACACTGTGTGACATCGGGAGTGACAGGATGTGGGGTTGTGTGACAGTTTGATGTCTGCGAACTCCAGGAATGACTTGCGCTTTGGCTCTTTGTCTCCATGGTAATATTTAAGCTCTCAATCATCCTTTTATAACAAGTTGTCTAATGCTTAAGTGCTTTCTCGTAGCGAAACAGTGTGACAGATATCTATTGGACAGGTCCCCATGCCAGTCTGTACACTGGATGTAATGCCACTTCCATTTGCTTCTGTGTTGTGGTTTAGAGCTGATGGTCATCTCGGCTGGCTGAAGAATAGACATGAAGATAATACATTATTAAAGTCCAGGTGGACAACTTCATCAAGATCCACAGTCTTCAATGAATATTGTTCACACAACATTTTCCATGCAATGTTCCATACAAAGCTATCGTATGAATTCCCAAGACAATGAATATTGCATGCATCTGGACCACTTTTATGACACTTTTATTGTGCTTGTGCAACCTTGAAATCTTGAAAGCTCTAGTACCCATTCATTGTATACCATTCTTCAAAATTTCTTCTTTTGTGATACACGGAAGAAAGGAAGTCGCATGAGTTTGGAATGACATAAGGATAAGTAAATAATGACAGAATGATCTCTTTTTTGGGAACTATTACTTCAAAATACACAATACACTGCCTGACTCAATAAGTCAATGGCACTCCATCTATTAGAGGACTACACAATATCTAGTCTGATCTAAAGGTCTAAAGGTTTAGTATGCAAAGTATGATATGACCAGTGCAGCTTTGTATGGCAAAAGCCTTTTAGAAGAATGTTTATTTGGTAGCATTCTCATAGTGTACCACCCTCTGCTGGAGAGGTCTGTGAATATATGGATGGAGTCAAATCTGATTTGATTCATGTTCAGAGTATGGGACAGGAGTAGTCTGTAGTCTCTAAATATTGGCGGAAGGGGGGGGGGTGTACTCGCTTGTCTTGATTATTGGGGTGTACCTCCCCACATCCCCCATGGAAACTATGCCTCTGCTGAAGGCAAACAAAACAACTTATATTTTCCTACAATCAGACAGCATTACAAGAATACAGATTTTACACAGATGGAAAACTGATAGCTTGGTCCATAATTGTAAAAATGCACCATAGTTCTTCCATACTATCCATAGTTTTACCATAGGTAAAACCATGCATGGCTCCTTACCACAATAGTTAGTAACTACGGTTTCTATATAAAGAACTATGGCATTTTTGTAATGAATTACAGCAGTCTAAATACATTTTGAACGTTTTTCTGCCACTACTAACATAGGTAATACAGTACAGTTAGTGTTACTACAGTAAATCCATGGTACATTTAGCTTTATAACAGACAATTCTGTGCCACATTCAAACATGTTTCGCTTTCCCCACTGCGCATCTCACTGGTTCACAAGCGCATTTAAAATAGTCTGTTCAATTGAGACCAGTCCGCGAATTACCGCACCTGCTCTGCCCTCGTGCTGCTATGATAAAGCCGTGTTGATAATCAATCCGTGTATCGCTGTTTAATTCTACTTTTGAAGTGAGCAATATGCACTCCAAAACATACAGATGATACAGGTGATCCCCTGCCATCCTACATTTCAGAAATGAGCTTGCAGTCTACTTGAAATTAGGCGAGTTTGACACGTGTAGTTATGCGGTGACGTCACTGTGAATAAGTGCTTGTATTTGTGTGTGTATGTGGTGGGGTCTCTTTCGCAGTGTACATAGCACACAGCTGACTGGGGCTGGCAAGTGTGATGTTGGGACAAGAATATTAAATGAACCATGTGAAATCCCAACAGCGGTGCTCATAATTCAGCAGTGGCACAGCGTCGTTGCATATTACATATAGGGGACACACTGCCATACACAGTTTACTCCAGGAGGAAAACATGTTGACGATTAGCAGACAGTCAATCCATTAAGTGAGAAGCTATTTCCTCATAAAAGCAGTTTGTTCAGCATACTGAAGCATCTTCTCCTTTGACATCCATTCAAAAAGAATGGCCTCTGGTCTCCTTGCCAGTGTCCACAACTGTTGCATATCTTTCGCTAACCTTGAGGACTCCCCTTGGGCGAGGGACTCTGGTTAATTATATACACCAATTTCATTCAGTACTGAAAAGTATTGAAAAAACGAGTTAAATCTAATTAAAAAAATAAACAATTTCACCCAATGCTTACATGCCTTTCTTTATTGCATCGTTAGCTTAGCAAGAAGCTAACATCAACAGAGTGCAGCAGACTGGTCTCGGAAGTAAAAACCCCTTTAATTTCTTTCTTTATATTTACCCTTAGTGGAACTGATTTACAACGATACCTTGGCTAATAAAGCTTTAAAAACAGATTATAAAAAGATCTGAGATTGTAAATCAATGATAAATGCTTCTGTTGAAGTCCTCAATCTGCATTATTTCAATCTAATTTGTGGAAAATCTAATTTACCCATGATCTGCCCATGATCCAGAGGGGTAAAATCCACTAAACAGAGAATCGTGGCAAACAAAGCACACAACAGCGACTGGCCACTTTCATGATGCAAGGCTACTTATATATTTGTACACATCTGAATATTTGTATATTGTTTCATTGTTTTTAATTTGAATATGTCGTTTTCAATGCTTAGTTAATTCCCTCATCAATGGCGTTTAGCACACAGTAACAGTTAAAGGTCGGGCAAGGAAGAGGCGGGAACCGGCTGAACCATCAAAATAATGTTTAATGAAAACTTAAAAAGACACAAAGATAAACACACATGGCAGCTGCGTGTGGCTCTCTCTCTCCTGAACTGATGCATCCGGTCATCTTTATCCCTCTCATCGGCTGATTAGCCTGATTGGGGGCCGGCCGTGTGCACTCACGGCCCGGCCCCGCCCTCCTCCTTATCACAACAGTCTTGTACTTTTGTCTTTTTATTCGATTTTCAAATATTTCTTTGCTTTAAATCAAAGTTTGTAATGTCATGATTCACCTCATGAATTGCCTCAAATAGACTTCATGAACTGCTTCAAATAGACTTAGAACCCTATGGAAAAAAATGAATGGGAAAAACGCATACCAAAACAAGACGTCTGGTAGTGTGGGTGGGCACTGTTGCATTCTATTGCGAGTTTGCTGTCCGATTCACGCGAGGAGCTATTTGTATGGCATGTGGAGTTGCTGCCCATTTACAATGTTGCAAATAATTTCCACATTTGGTAGATATTTCCTATATTTACATATTATGATTAACAGTGCATTTAGGCAATGTATTTGATCAGTAATGTGCGTTCCCTGGGAATCGGACCCATGAACTTGCTGCTACTAGCACCATTCTCTAACAGTTGAGCTACAGAAACACTCCAGTTAGGATGATGCCTATGTAGGAAAAATACAGCAAAGCAGTTCACTAGGTTTTGGAACCAAGCTACTCTCTTTCTACCCTTCTTTCTCTAGTCATCGAGCGAGTCTATCTTCTCCTCTGTGTCTCTCCTAAACTCTTAGACTTCATTGCATCTAATTCAGTCTTATCAGTGCAGTAATTTAGCCCTCACAGCTTGGGTTTCTGTCAGCCTCCCCTGGACCATTGTCATACGCAGCTGTAGTTTAGATAAACCCTCAGACCGAACAAAGTCTGTCTTGGCCTTTACAGACCCAATCGCACTTGTTTCCCTCAAAACTAATTTCTACTGCTTTCAGGCCTGGGAGAGCATAAGACGGGGGATGAACAAGGAGGGAGTGAGAGAGAGAGAGAGAGAGAGAGAGAGAGAGAGGATTTCGATGGCTGGCTGCCCCTGGCTGCGCTCTTCCACGCTAGTCACTAAAACACATCCCTCTTCATAATGAGCTGCTCAGAGTCTCTTCATACTCACAGGCAGCACGGAGCAAATGACCTTCCCCAAAGGAAAGAAAAATCACACACGAAATCTCATTAATATCTCAATTGTTTCTCTTAGACAGCATTGACAGCAATAAATGAAGAGCAAATGAAGACTTTTGCTTTCTCATGAGAAAAAAAAAAAATCATCTCTCATGTGTCTCTTGTAGTTTCAGAAAGTGTTGGATAATAACTCAAAATACTAATTACTTCTCTGAAACTGGAATCAGATTACTGAATGTACTCATTATGCCATTGAAAAAGTAATCACATTACTTGTTATTGTAACCCAAGTAATGTAGGCTAAGTAATATAAAAATAATTAATTTAATTGTACATCTAACTGTAATCTGATTACAAAAAATACATTAAATGTAATGCACAAGAATACTTTTTATCATAAGTTGTTTGATTACTGTAATTCACTTCTTCGTAATTAGATTACACCCAAAACTGGTATCAGAGGAGATCTCAGCAATGTCTCTCACTGTGCTCACGTTTGCCATTTAACATGTGGCAAGATAATTGGAAAGCTGTGTATTCTTACTATAAGTCATTGTAGAAGAAATGTTTGAGATAAAGTCAATACTTAAATGAAACATCAATGAAAACTCTATTAAGTCTTGAATGAGATATGAAAGAATAAACTTTGGCCAATAAAACTTGGCATGTGAATTGACCTGTCCTGATATATAATAAAAAAGCATTTGCTTTGAACAAAAAACTTAGTGTAAAATCTATTGGAAAGTACCGAGCACATTTCTGCCTCTCATTTCAACTGGCATAGCTTATTCACTTCCTGAGCACCGCAGCATCTCAGGGAAGACAACTGTCATCCTTCTCCACTGTCATCCTTCAATTAGTACTTGAAGATGTAAATCCAAAACTCCACTGTCTGTCAGGCTGTCCCGTCGAAAGCTCTCTGAAAGGGGGGAATGGAGCAGAAGTGTTTGATAGAGGCCTGGCCTCAAGTGGCTGGTCAGACCCGGGCCACCCACTCCAGCCTTGTCAGGGTCGTCCTTGAGTCTGCCCAAGCGCAGGGGTTCCCAGGGAGATGTAGTCTGCTCGCAGGGATTAACTTTTCACATGGCTGGGGGTCCGTGCCTGAAAAGAGCTGACAAGCAAACAGCTTTATTAAAAATCTAAGAAGAGAGGTTGAGCAGGAGGGAGTGACTGGGAGGGAAAGAGAGAATTCTTCACATGATGGTCCTGAAAGAGGATTTCAGCTCAAGAGTGTCCCTGTGCTTTCTCTCTCTTTCTTTCTTTTCTTTCTTTCTTTCTTTCTTTCTTTCTTTCTTTCTTTCGTCTTGCTTTTTGTGTGACAGTTGAGGTGAATTGCTCAAGAATATTGAATCATTGGGGCACATGAAGTAAAACAGGTGTTAAAGGTAAAAGCTGAAATAAAATCAAATGTGTGTCCCTCTGTCCCTCCATTGTCCATCTAATTATGAAGTGCAATGCAGTTAAAAAGTATTGTCAAAAATAAAATGTATACAGCGCATTATTAAAATACATAATGAACATAATCAGTTGAATTTTATTACTTATAAATAATTATTTATATAATTATGGTGTAATAATTTGTAAAGTCTTACACTAATAATGTTAATAATAATAATAATAATAATAATAATACTAAATTATGCACTATATGTTATTTTCTATTAATTTATTATTATTCAATTATTTTTAACATTTTAATTATGCTTGAAAAAAATATTTTTAAAGTATATAACAATAATTATTATATTTGTGTTATATTTTAATTATATAATAATTATATATTATACATTAAAATATAATGGCTGATTATTATATTATTGTTATAATATATATTTTTCTATGTTAGGGGTGAATTCACTGAACAGTTGCGCCACCTTTGTGACCTGTCTTATTCACCACAAGCATGGCTGGACTGGATCGACCCGGAATTTTATATAGCAACTGGCCCAAAAGTTGTTGGGGGTGGGGGGGGGGGTGGGTTAGCTGTCCTTTTCTGCATATCGTGGGGCCGTTTTGTGGTCCATTCTGCATAACGCGGCGGCTCATTTTAGCTTATCGCGGCCCATTCGGCCCATTTCGCGGCCGACCTACCGGTTCTCCCTATGGCCAGTCCACCCCTGAATGGCCCCAAAGTTGATCGGTCCACTGGGAAAATGCCCGATATGCCAGATTACCAGTTCAGCCTTGACCACATATAATCAAGTTTAAGCAGGCGCATGCAGCGTTGTGTTATGAGTATTTAAATTAAGTCATTGTTATTCCTTTCTGCACAAACACGTGTCTTTTCTATGTAAATTAGATTGTGCTTCATTGACAAAAATGTGTCAATACATCACACAATTACTACCATATAAAGGCAGATGGTAAAATTATGTTTGTGAACATTTTCTATCAATCGTATCAGCAGTAATTCATAAAAAAATTATTAAATGTTGGAGGAGAGAGTTCTAACCTGGTATATGACCAAATGCGCAGTGTAGTCAAGAGCATTTTGGCATGTCAAAGAGATGATTCAGGTGTCTGGATCACAGTAGTTAAGTGATGCTGCACTGTCCGAGCAGAGTGAGCTAGATGGTCACTATGTTCTCTAAATAGCGCTAAGAGTTGATCCACAAAATCATAATTGTGCTGTGCAAATTGCATTTAGTGGCAATTTTCTGGGCTCATTTGCAGAGTTTCCTGATTTGAATAATTCCGAGCGCTAAACCATCATAAACAGTGCGTGCAAAATAACTGGTACTTTAACCAGCCACAATTTATTTTTAGGGATTTAGTATAGTATATACTATATACCTATAGTATTTTTGCAAGAATAAAACAAAATAACAAAAAATAATTGATTAAATAATGCATATTAGTGGATAATGAATAAGCATTTAAAATGTTCTCAAACAGACTGAAACATTTTTGAAACCTTAATATTAATCATGATTTATGTTGCATGCTGCAGTTAGTCGGTGATGCTTTGATTTCAGACTAGAGTGCTTTACCAAGGCATGTCATTTCTGATGAGCTTTAATTATTGCCACAGAGAAACCAATTTTATGTTGAAATGAGCTTGGTAATTGTCAAGGAAGCTCTGTTTCATTCAAAGACTGATGAACTCCATAAACAAATCAGCACAGCCATTTTTAGACAGTTTGTTTTGATTCCATGTGATAGTCGATCAGGAAATCAAGTCTGTTTATGACAGGCACTTAATATGGCCCATGGCCAAAAGCAGGACAGGGAAGTCAGTTTGTAGGTAGTAGGGTACATCCTTTCACTGTTACGGCCAGATAACTCCAGCTATCTCTGTAATACACTCTCAGATATATACACAGGAATATGACTATTTCATACAAAACTTACAGAATGAATATTTCTTATATTAAATAATAGTTCTTAATGCACAACTATGCTAATTCCTCATGATCTCCTTTTGTAGATTTACATACCACCCACAAAAAAAGAGAGAGAGGGAGAGAGTGAGTTTTGCTCGTAAAAATAAAACTTAGAAATCACTGCAAAATCACCTGTTTCTTTGGATGTATTGAGTAAAATGAGCATTTTTGTTTTATTCTATAAAGTACTGACAACATTTCTCCCAAATTCCAAATAGAAATAATATTATTTAGAGCATTTATTTGCAGAAAAGTGGTCAAAATAACAATACTCATGTTTTAACTTAGGAAGAGTTCAGAAATCAATATTTGCTGGAATAACCTTGATATTCAATCGCAGCTTTCATGTGTCTTGGCATGCTCTCTACCATTCTTCCCCCAAATCATCACCGATCATCCACAAAATTTTGCAGTGGGTGCGAGACATTGTGGCTTGAAGGCCTCTCCTGGTCTCCGTCTAACCATTAGAGGACCAGGTGGAGGATTGGTGATGATCTGGGGGTGCTTCAGCAAGGCTGGAATCGGGCAGATTCGTCTTTGTGATGGACGCATGAATCAAGCCACGTACAAGATTATTCTAAAATAAAACTTGCTTCCTTCTTCTCTGACAATGCTCCCCAACTCTAAGGATTGTTTTTCCTGCTGGACAATGCTCCATACCACACAGCCATTTCAATCAAGGTGTGGATGGAGGACCACCAGATCAAGACCCTATCATGGTCAGCCCAATCTTCAGACCTGGACCCCATTGAAAACCTCTGGAATTTGATCAAGAAGAAGATGGATGGCCACAAGCCATTAAACAAAGCCGAGCTGCTTGAATTTTTGCGCCAGGAGGGGTATAATGCCACCCGACAGCAATGTGAAAGACTGGCCAAGGCGCTGTTTTTTCTTTGCATTATTCAAGGTCTGAAAACACTGCATCTTTTTCATGTCATTTTCTGCAAATAAATGCTCTAAATGACATTATTTTTATTTGGAATTTGGGGGAAATGTTGTCAGAACTTTATATAATAAAACAAAAATGTTCATTTTACTCAAACACATACCTATATATAATAAATCCAGAGAAACTGAGAATTTTGCAGTGATTTCTTAATTTTTTCCAGAGCTGTTCTTGATGTTTGACTAATTGACCCACTAATAGGGGCACCACCACAAATTTTGTGTTGTATGAAACAAATATTTGGAATAAGGATTTTTTTTCCTTTTTTATGTGAGGTTGCTTCATGAAGCTCAAAAGACTTGTATTAGTGTAAGTATTTTTTTTTATGGAATTGCACCCTGACAATTACTGATATAAATTCCTTTAAAAAAGGCTTAAAGTCACCGTATCATTCTCACACTAGCTGGGATAGATAGAAAGGATTTGGTGAAATACAGTAAGTCCACCCTCATGCTATACTTAAGGATCTACTGTTGCATGCTCATTGGACAGCCATAGCACACCTCTCATAGTCGTCTCTGCCACGGCCATCACATTTCAAGATAAAACCCTCTCAGTCTTCCATCCGGTCACCATATCCCATACAGGGCGGCCATGCAATGATCCAGTAGAAAGCTGATCTTCTCATAACCTGCAGGCAGCACGGCAACAATAACCACTCTTCTATCTTTCTTAATGCACTTTCTCTCCCTTTCACCTCCCTGTCTTAAATCCTCTGTTTTCAATATCACAACCTCCTCTCGTAGACATTCTCTCTCTCTCTCTCTCTCTCTCTCTCTCTCTCTCTTTCACTGGCTGTTTAATAGAACTCAATACAACGCCCTCTGATGTGCATTTAAAATGTGTGTGGTTTCCTGCTAAAACTAACCCTGAAGATAAATGCGATTCTCTTCCCTTATTTTAGTAAATATAAAACATTTGTTTCATCAAAGTGCAAAACTGGCAGTCTTTGATCACTCTGTGTGACATACTTACATGTATAACTTAGCTTCAGTGAGTAACCAGTCTAGAGCTACAAGGTGATCACTCTGTAGCTCTAGACTGGTTACCCACTGAAGCTAACCAGGGTTGAGCCCTGACAGGACCTGGATTGGAGACCTCACCCTGCGGTTTATGTGGGTCCTAATGGCCCAGTATTGACGGGGACACTACACTGAAAAAAGTCACCGTCCTTCAGATGAGACGTTAAACCAAGTTTTTGACTCTCTGTGGTCATTAAAAATTCAAGGGCACTTCTTGTAAAGTGAACGGGTGTAACCCCGGTGTCCTGGCCAAATTCCCCCCATTGGCTCTTATCAATCATGGCGTCCTAATAATACCTGTCCATGAATTGGCTCTATCACTCTACGCTCTCCTCTCCACCAATAGCTGGTGAGTGGTCAGCATTCTAGTGCACTAAGGTCGCCATCGTCAGAAAAGTGCTATAAATGTAACATTAATTGACCTTTGCTAAATTTATTGAGAAATAATTGGAATAAATGTAATCTTAGCTTCCAAGGAAGTTCTGACAGTGTCCAAAATTTGGGGTTTCCCGTTCAGTAATTTTTTTTTACATGACCTAGCTTGTCTTCACAGTGTAGAAATATGTTTATTTAAACATTACTGTCAGATTTAGCATTTTCTATAAAAAATTACCTCGATTTGTGCTATTTACATATTCATCTTGGACCTATCTATAACAAACTTCAGTCACTGTGGATTCGGCAACTGGTGGTAGAATGTTCTCCTGCTGAAATCGGTCTGTTTCAAATCACTGCCCCCAGTGGACGATGCTGGAAGTACTGTTGAGGTAACATGTCCACAGGGTGGCACCAAAACCAATTGTAATTTTTCTTGTAAATGACATAATATATATAAAAAAAAATCATATTTTATTAACTCTACCCCCTAACCCAACATCCCAGCCCCAAACCTAGCAATCAGTGGAGTAAAAATGTAATTCTAGTGCAAGAACGCAACCTCCAGTGCACGCTCGCCATTGTTTGTGAATGTGTCTACTTCCTGGTTTTCACTGGACCAGAATCTGGTTTTGGAGTGATGATTACTTCTTGGTTTGCATGAGCCCAGAACTGACTGCACGCAAGACACTACAGTAGCACTACAGGGTAAGGTGAACGCATTTGAATTCATGCGAAAAATGTCGCTTGGGGATGGCGCTTGTCAGTATTGGCTTGTAAGTCGGCAGTATGGGGTCGATTTCAAGGTGAATGAACATTAGTAGCAGCACATCGATTTTTTGTGTGATCGTGTTGGACACTCCCACTTCTTTTATTCAACATCGTCAACCTCAGTGCAAGAGCTTGCTTGAGTTTCCTTACCGCATGGCAATGAGGATGACAGAATATTACAGAAATGATTGCCAATTGTAAGCAAA
The DNA here is from genome assembly GCF_025860055.1 of Xyrauchen texanus. Classification (NCBI taxonomy): domain Eukaryota; kingdom Metazoa; phylum Chordata; class Actinopteri; order Cypriniformes; family Catostomidae; genus Xyrauchen; species Xyrauchen texanus. The sequence continues at coordinate 7,239,385 of NC_068312.1, forward strand.
AACTTAGCTGAGATGTACTGTTTTGTGAAGTCTGACATAAAAGACTGTTGATGTCACACATTCTGTGTTGAATTTTACCCAAGATCTCATCTCACAATCGTAAAATCTCACAGTGTGCAATCGTCTTAACACCAGGTTGTTGCTTACGATTTTATTTATTTATTTATTTTCAAATTGTCTTTCAAACATGAGCGAGTATTGCAAAGTGTTTGAAACGCAATTCAAACCTGATTCCCTATGAAATCTTAGCACTTAACCTCACAAGGAAAGGCCTTGATTGCTTTAATAACAATACTGCTGCCCTGGAAGTGTGAGGCACTGGAGAGGCCCTACAGAGGAGCCGATTAACAGGCATAAGGAGGAAATCTGCTTCTGCCACTGAGGAGATTGATTAGGGTCAAGATGAAGAGTCAAAGAGAAAAAAAGAGATATTCAAATACCTGAGAAAACAGATTGAGCAAGCTTTGGCCACTCAAAAAGCAGATAATTGTGCACACACACACACACACACACACACACACACACACACACACACACACACACACACACACACACACACACACACACACACACACACATTACCTTACTTTCTCAATGTCTTTTTGTTGTTTATGTTGTTATTGCTACTGTGCACAATGGTATGGTTTAGTATAGTTTAATTACATTATTTACATGTATTATTGTTTTTCCCTGCTGTCTGTGACCCCATCAGAACAGTCCTGGGGCCCATTTTTGGTGGGTCTTGACCCATCAGTTGCGAACCACGCCTCAGTGCTCTCTATGGACTTACACACTAATACAGACACACACCACACACTCACATATTTGCAGTGCAATACAGGCTTATGAAAAGCAGCAGGGATTGCTCTTGAATTAGAAAAGTCAGGGGCACCTAAACAGGCTCTGAGATGGAAAGGGGAAATTGGAGGTCAGGCCTGGATTGTGCTTGAATTAGCCAGACTATTCAGATCCTCCTGAAAAGCTTCTGGGATCTTTCTCTGCAAGCAAATTGGGAGGAAATCTGGCTATTGTCATGTGTTTTGAAGTGGCTGGAGCTTTAGAGAGGTGCTTACCTACAGATGAAAGTTGAGACAATGGAGCCGCACGGCACAGGCTGCAGAGGTAGACCGCTGGAGGACACACTTTAACGTGGGTTAGAGTTAGCATACGGCTTTAAAAGGATTGATTCTTACTCTCCACAAATTCTTCCTCCATCATGAAGGAGCATTTAAGTGAGGAACATTTAAGATAATTCAAGTATTTATTTTTTATTTGAACAAATTACTAGTACTAAAATTGGTTGGAATAATATTTTTAGACATATCACTCATGTAAAAGACAAAGGCAACTTCCGCACTAATATGTTTTCATTTAAAATCGCATGAGGTTTAAGCTTATCATCTACACTGAATGGTGTTTTCCTCTACAAAATATGTAGCAGCCATATGCAGCATACATATCTTTGAAAAATATTTTTTTACATTTTTGTTGGTTGTGAACAGTTTAATAAGGTTACTTCATGAACAGTGTGTCTAATGTGACAGTGTAAATGCCCTATTGAAAGCATAATAGAGTCTTGCAGCTAATTAAATGTTTTTATGAAGCAGTGTCTGTATTCTGGGAATGATGCCAGTCTTGATGTGCCTCAGACACTAAATGGATAGGAGGCAATGTTTTATATCTTTAGTCTTACTTTTGCTTCATATTTTAATGAATTGGTGAAAGTTCAATCTGAGGGTCAACAATACAGGTGATGCTAAAACCAGTTTGGGACCTTTACTTTGGCTTGGTCAATCAAATAAGTTTAAAGATGTTGTTACAAGAGCAAGATGAAGTTTAACTGGCAGTACTGGCTTTATGTCAAGTTATCCCAAAGACTATCCATCAAACTAAGCTTGTCCACCTTACTAACCAAACAATTTAATTCCTCAGTTCTAGTATTTATCCTCAGTACTATTACTGGTACTTAGCTGTTAGCTGTTGGTATAATATAGAAAAGAAAATGTATTAGTTGGGGTTAGGTATTTTGATTCATCCCAGTGACTCAAACAGATCTTTTGAATCTGTTCAGCAAAATGATTAGTCAGATTCAATCACGGATTCATTCAGTGACCATTTCTGCAAATAATGCTTTTGAGCCAGTAAATGCAACAAATGAGTATCTTTTACATTTTAAATGAGCCATTGCATTGAACCAAATGCACAGAGACATTCATGACCAAAACAAGTCTAATTATCATTTTTTTTAAATGTGTATGTCTACAAGTTTACTAAGGGATATCAGCTGAGTGTTTAAACATCATACATGTTTCTTCACAAATGTCAACAAAGAATCTATGAACTGCTGAGCATGACTTTTCAAGCTATACAAAAAAGACACTTGCATTGTAATCATCATGCACTCTGATTCGATGTTCATCCGCCTCTTATAATCTTTATAAGCAAGACAAAGCAACACTAATGGAATTTGCATGTCTAAAAATGTACAAAGACACTTTAAAAATAGAGTTGCTTGAACCTTCAGATCCTGCTGGAAGATGATGAAGGCAGGGGAGAGGAGCTTACCACCTACAGCAGAATGGCAACTAAACCTGTGGTGATGGGGTGGTGGGGGGTGAAAACAACTGAGGTATAACATTGCAGTGAAGGACAGCTACATGAAGCTTGAAAAGAATTTGCTAGATTATGATTGAAGGAGATGCCTAGTTGAATAATAAGCGTAATGCTTACAACACATCTTTCTGATAGAACTATCACTTAGGCTACCATTTACATTCGTAATTCTTGTCATTTTAACTGTATGGTTTTCAGTCCTTTTTACACATTCATAAATTTAAGGTCATAAAGGGTGATGTTTTGTGCATACCTATTAACTTGTCTTAGTGCATCTCACCACTTTCTCTCCTTGTTAAACGTGATTGACTAACATGCCGAATTGAATGAACGACCACCTCTTGTTCAGTCAGTCAGAATATCCTCGTTCACGAACAAAATGACTGATTCATTCATTTTGTTATGAGATGTCATCTTGTTCAGACTCAAATGATTAACTGGTTCTGTGAAGGGTCATATACTGTATGTTCAGTGGGTAAAACCAATGAAGCTCCTTTACAGCTCACACTCAAATGCTATTGGCTCTCGCTATAGTCTCGCTACCTTTACCAGCAAGAGAAAAGCCACCAAAGTAGTCAAGCACTTCAAACTAGAGCCCATTTGGCTTTGAATAAGAGAGACTTTGATAAACGAGTAATATGATTACGATTTATTCACTTAAAATATTTCGTTGAAGAATGAAACATCACTGAAATGTATTTTCTTTCAGTATTTGAAAAACAAAGTTTTCCTAGGCTGATTCTGTTTAGTCATGTCTCTCCCATTTACTCCACACTATATTACCTTAGGAAGAATTTAAAGTTCTTACAAACTTGCCTCAAATTTGCTGCAAACTTGCCCCAAAGGTCCCACACTGCAGCAAACCTTTGGTGGCAATGAAGAGTTGTCTGCAAAGCTCATTTGCATGTGAAAATAATGAGTGGCAAATAAAAGTTTTTTTATGGCAAGCTAAAACTCTCGATTTTTGTGAGGGCTATTATCAAAAGTGTTGCTCTGATGCCTGATTTGACTGAATGCCTAACAACCAACAAGCAACACATTTTTAATAACTTTCTTGATCTAACTTTGACTGAAATGCCCAAGCAATCACTTACTTGAGAGTTGTTTCTCACCTGTCTTCCTGTCTAATGTCTTTATGAGCTGCCATATTTGACCAATTTTATTGTGAGATATTTGTCTATGAGTAAAATTATCTTTTCATCAGCCTGTTTGGTGGTCAGTAGTGATTTGTGTCCAGGCCACAGGGCCTCACCTCTCCCCTTCTGAGGCAGTCTGTCCATATTTTTCGTCACCGCCTGTACCCTCTTCCTCTCTTTACACCCCTGAGGTCTTCCGGAGCCGTCCTCAACATTCTGCCCATGTCCACGCTCTCATTAATCAACGTCAGGCTTCAACCGGAGGACAAGGCCAGTATTCTCTGCTCTGCCCCCTCAGACGCTCATACATCTCATTGTTCAGATTCACATTGGCAAAGAAACAGCCAAGAGCTCAACTTGAAAGGGATGAGACAGAAAAAAGAAGAGGAGGCATTTCTGCATCTTTTTCTCACTTGTTCCCTCCCTTCAGAATGTCTCTCTGTTCATATTCAGCAAGTACATGGGAAGAGACGATCGTTTTGAAGAATACATTTACAGAAATGAAAAACAGCTATTGAGAGGATAAAAAAAGAGGGGGACGAGAGAGAGAGGAAAACATGGAGAGAGAGAAAAAAAAGAGAGAGAGAGAGAGAGAGAGAGAGAGAGAGAGGCGATGTGTATGCCACTCTTTGTCCTGTGTTCATTGTCCCTTGTTCGTCATTAACCTTAGCTGGAGCTCCCGGATGGAGCTGCCACTTTTATACAAAGACAGCACTTTTTTACCACCCTGGGAAAAAAGCATTTAATCATGTCTAGTGGGAGAAAACTCAAACATTTTGAAAGGTTTTATGCTGATGTAGAAAGTTTTGACAGACAACAGGGTGCAAAAATCTGAGCGAACACCATTGGTTGCTTGCAAGTGCGAAACAAAAAATAATTTTAGGCAGGAAGGAGGCCTGACAGTTTTCACCTTTCATTCCTTTCTCTGAGCTGTCACTCTGTCTTGTGCATTAAGAAAATGCCCTTCCCTGCTAAAAATATATTTGACCAGCCTAAGATGGTTTGCTGGTCTTAGCTTGTTTAAGCTGGAAAAGCAGAGAAGCCAGCTGAAAATTGCCCAAAACCCCTCTAAAACTAGGCCAGTGTTTCCCACAGGATTTTGTACACTGGGCCGCCACAGTTTAGGTAAATAATGGGAAACACTGCTAGCCTTACCAGGCTAGGAGAAACCAGCTAAAACCAGTTTAGGCTCATAGCTGGTTGTCTGGTCTTTCAGCCTGTTCTAAGGCTTGTTTTAGAGGGATTTTGGACACTTTTCAACTGGTCAAACTGGGAGATCAGCTGGCCTCCCAGCCATAACAACTGAACACTAGTTTGGCCTGGCTCCCAGACGAGATTAAACCAGCTGAGGATGGTCTTATGTCTTCATCCATACTCCTGCTTATGAACTGAGTTGCTAGAAATGCAGGATGAAAAGGTTTATCTGGTTGAGTTCCTTCTTTTCTGCAGTTGTAGGTGTCAGTCGATGTTGCTGTTATTGTGCATGTCTCTGTCAAATTGCAAGCACATGAAGATGACAGACACAAGAGACGGCATATGAGCATGTGGCCCGGATGACTGATGACCTCCCCTGCGGGTCTCGTCAGCCCTGTTACTCTGGCTGGTCACATGCCACATTGTGCAGTTCTGTTCACCAATAGACCTCTGTCCCTGACACCGAGAAGCAATCAGTCTTTTCATCTGTGCACTCTCACTTTTACACACATACAGTTCCTCTAGGCACTTAGCGGCTGGACACTGGGGTGGGGGTAAATTACATTGCCAATCAATCTTCTCCAGCGCCTTGATGAAAGCTGTCTAAACTTTCGCTCTTTAACTAACCCTCTGAGATCTATTAAGAATGCTGGACGTAAACTGGACAAACAACAGCTGAGATTAAAAGCCATTCTGTTCCGCTAGAGGTGTTTGAAGAGTGGTTTCTCTGGGAGAAGCAATGTGGCTGTTGGGATCAACATTGAGATCCAGACAACATTGCTGTCTAGGAAAGGAAAGGTAGTGGTTATGCCCTTTTTGTTGTTGTTTTATCAAGTAATTCCAGCTATTTTTGGATGGCTTTTCTCAACCTGTCTGAATTTAGATAGTATTATCAGTAGTATTTGCTGAGAAAAGCATTAGTTTCTATTGCTCGTACGTAGGGTTAGGGACTCGAACAAACCTCTAACCATAAGTGTTAAACTTTGTGCTACGAACATGAATGATACCTCAAATCATACTACTTGTTGAGGAGAGGTGTGCTTTTACTTTTAAAACTGATCAGATTTGGGTGAAAATCTTATAAATTAAGGACACAGTACTTGAAGTTAGGCTCTTCTGACTTGGATCAGTAAGCAAACTCATAGCAACCACGCCAAACACCCAAGCAACTGCACAGTAGTGACGTTTTGTTCATGAACGACTCTTTTAAGTGAATGAATCATTCTCATTCCCCTACATTCACTGACTCATATTTCTCGTTCACTGTTGTCTTTCCCTTTCAAAGCAATGAGCTGTAGTTTGAAGTGTGAGAATGCTTTGGTAGCTATTCATGTCTGTAAAGACTGACTATAGCATGAGCCAATAGCATTCAAGTGCACGCTGTGAAGAAGGATATCATTGATACTAGAACAAGGCGATATTTGAGTCTGAACATGATGATAGGTGTCGTTCATGAATGAACTGAACGTAATGGTAAACTTGTTTGAAAATGAAATAAATGACTCAGTAATTTTGTTTGTGAATGAGGATCTGCCCTGAATGACTGAATGAGAGGAGGCATGACATTCATTCAGTTCAGCATGTTAGTCAATCAAGTTCAATTAGGAGAGAAAGGAGTGAAATGCCTTTACTGGTAAACTTGTTCGCAAACAAACTGAGTGAATCAGTCATCTCTTTCATGAACGATGATCTGCTGTCCGGCTGAACAAGACGAGGAGCTGCATGTCGTTCATTTAGTTCGCCAATCTCGTTCAACAAGAAAAGTGGCTGGATTAATTATGAATAAAAGTGAGTAATGAACAGACAACACAATGACAAATGGACATTATTGAAACTCATAATTATTAGTTAGACTAATATTGTTGTCTTGTAAAGCTTGATAACAAGTTGTGCTCAGCAGTTCAGAATATGATAGATATACTTTAAGTCAAGTCATTTTATTTGTATAGTGCTTTTCACAACACACATTGTTTCAAAGCAGATTTAAAGAAAATCATGCTTTAACAAAAAATGAAACTGTAATATCTAAAATGTCTTAGAGGGATCATTGTGTAGTTTGATTAAATATGATTGTAAATTGTGTATAAACACAATTTAACACAAAACTCTTTGGAGGATCCAGGCTCACTTTGGGGGCCAGTTCCCCTCTGGCTTAACAACATGAATATAATGCATGGTTTAAAAAGATTAAAACAAGTAAATGTTTAGGTCCAGTGTTCACCTTTTTTTATTATATTTATTTACTTATTATTAATGAACTGTAAAATGAATGACTAATGTCTTTGAAGTTCATCCTGGATTAACTTCAGAAGTTTACATAGATACAATTGTCCTTTGTTAGTTGGCTAATGAAGGCTTTTGTTGGCAGTTAATTGATAGTCTATGTATTCCATTTCAAGGGTGCAGTCCATCATTAGACAAAGGTGATGCAGGCAGAGATCAGTGAGGTGCATCATAGTTCAACCAGCAGGTCATTTCGGTGAGGTCTATCCTAAGTCCAAGGTTCAGACAGTGGCATATGAAGTATCCCATGTCTTACAGTTGGAGTTGGCATCAGTTCATACTCTGAAGTCCATCATAAAAGACTGAAGTGATGTTTGAATAGCACCAGCTGTAGTATGTCATCATCACTCAGCGACACATAGCAGCGGAGTCCAACACCAAGCAGGAATGGAGCTGGATCTGGCCGGTTCTGGTAACCTTGGGATATGAATCAAATAGAATAATATTAGCATAGATGTCATTAAATGTTATGCAGTTATAGATCATGATACTATGGCAGCCTATAGTAAGTTGATGGATAAATTATGTGTATGCCTGACTAAATAGATAAGTCTTCAGTCTTGATTTAAACTGAGTATGTCTGCATCCCGAACAGTGAGACTATTCCATATTTCAGGAGCCAAATAGGAAAATTATCTAAGTCCTTTTGTGGATTTTGATATTATAGAAACTACAAACAAGACAGAATTTGTATTGTTACAGAATACTTTATTTTTATTTGTGGGGAAACTCTTATGATGCTTAAACGCTGCAGTGCTGAAGTCTCTTATAAGAATTGTAGACATGCAAATTTTAATAAAGGCTATTAGACCTGTTCTGGTTGTGAATGACCTTTTTCGCATTTGGTTCAATGAAATTACTTAAAAGATGGTCATTTTGCGCTATATACAGGTGCAAACGTGTAATTTGAAGAAAGGTAAATGAATGAATAAATGAACAAATCTGAACGAATATTTTTGGTGAATGGAATCAAAAGAACTGAGTCAATGAAATGAGTCAAAATGACCACCATTACTGCATAGCAATGTGCAAATAAATACACAAAACACCTTTGCAAACAAACATTGTAGCATAACCTTGGCACAATGTACTATACATGCCAACCCAGAACATACTTGCATTGTGGTGACAACATTTTGCATAGGCAAGCACCATTTCTGAATTCTTTGGAAAATGTCAAAATAAGTTAACGACCGCACCAGAATTTTTATACCAATTTTGTATAGATAAAACCAACTATTCATACTGTATAAAAAGTAAATTTTCCTGGAACCACTAAAGGATGTGTGCAGTGTAGAAGTAAATGTTACCATGTTCTTAAATGTTTATTAAATTATAAATTATTTATTAATGGCAATGCAACTATTAAAGTTTATAATGTATTTTCATACTATGTCCTCGAATAAGAGATAACAAGTCGACAAACAGAAGAGATCCTTTTGAGGACCCCCGTCTCCATGGTTTTGGCCCAATCTCGAGTTATTTTCTCAGTGAAAAGAGGACAAAAATACCATGACGGTCGCAGAGCAAATTTCACCATGCCCATACACGGTATTAAGATGTCTCTGATTCACAGTGGCCTGCTGATCTCCCCTGTTGTCTTCTTCTTGCACTCTTGTCTGGGACGGTGGCCAAGTGCCACCGAGGACACTCTGCCTAATAAATCATCCCTATTTCAACATCTGCAAAGCCCAAAGGCTACCCCTGACCACGACGAGCTCTTCTCTTTCTCACCGGGAGACTCTTCAGGGATGACAAACCCAGTATTGTCTCAGCTCTAGTGAGAGGAGGCTCTCTTCTTCTCAACCCACTTGACAAAAGGCGTCTGAAGGCCATCTTTAGTCTGCCAGCCTGGATAGCTGGCTCCCAGCAGGGAAGGCTGCTCTCTCTCGCCATCCTTCGCCCTCTCTCTCGCTCCCGTCTTTTAATACTCTCCTCCCTCGGAGGTCAGCGGCAAGGCCTCGTCCTTTCATTCCCACTGCACTCTCAGGAGAATATAAAGACATCAAGTGCGGAGGAGGGGAAAACAGCCAAAATTGGTAGAAAGAGATATTAGACATGGCTGTCACCGCTATTCTGTGGCCACTTTTCAAGCAAAGTTGTAAGGCGAAGAAGAGGGGGAAAAAATAGATAAATAAACAGCATGGTTTAAAAGCTGGATCTGGAGCTTGTCGCATTATTCATTTAAAAAAATGGGCCGAAAAGGAATAAAAAAAACATTTAAAAAGCTTGGCGATGCCAATTACATAGTAGAAGGGGAGAAAAAAAATCAATTGGTGGTGTTTCAACATTGTGTACAAGAAAACTAAGCTATTCATTGGATTTTAGAGTGTTGCTTCAAGACAACATGGGGCCTGATGCAATTATATGTATGTGTGTTGTTGCAAGTATGCATTTCAGCAATACTAACATTAAAGGGCAAGTTTGGTTTTAAGGCTTCATGGCTGAGGTATCCTCGTTACTATGTTTCCACACTGACATTTGAGGGACTTTAGAGAGGATGTTTTGAAGCTATAGGATGTTGAAGGGTATTATATATGTATATGTTATACTTTCTTTTTTATTTATATTTCTATTTAAAATATATTATAGCTTAATAAGCCAAGACAACTGTAAATGAGTAGGTTGATTTCCCTGAAAAGTGTAAACACTGTGGCTTAGTGGCAACATATCAGCCTCAACCCAACTAAGCTGATTCAGCAACATTTGGTCAAGAAATGGAGTGGATTTGGGGCAAAACTATCTGTTTTTTGACCAATGGTAAACAGGGAACCATTATTTTTGTAATTCCATTTGGTGATTCTAGTGGTGCATATATTATTCATTTTAGCTTTTAAAAAAAAGAAGCTTGGTACCAACTGCATTGCTCTTCTGTCTTCCACCTCAAAACATTTGGATTTCCAGTTAACCCAAGAAGAATTGTGAATTTCCTGCTGGCAGACAGGCCTTGATGTCTTAATCTTCAGCATGTCACTGCCATGAAAGGCAGCATTTGACAGTGTTTCAAAGCATTGTACGTACCGCGAAAGCCACCCAGTGACTCTAAAGAGGGTCAGGGCAGCGGGTAAAATACCAGAAGCAACTGTCTGTTCTATGCAAAAGCTGATGGTAACAACATGAGCATTGTTTTTGAGGAACTGCGTCAAAGTCCCAGAGCTCCACAGGGGGCCGGGGAGCACAGGGGAGCCCTAAGACCGGTAGCCTTGGCTGCTAGGCATGTAAGCCATGTGTTGTACTTGGATAGAATAAAGAATAGCATATAACAGCATTACATTTGCCAGCACAAGCCACAGCATACATGATAATGGCAGTCAGTAGTCTGTCAGCACTATTTTTTGTTTCTGCCTTCTCTGGCTTCAACTGGTCTTGAGGGTGTTTGGTGATCTAATTATTAGTTGCTTGAAAACTTCAATCAACGGACAAAGTCTGGGATAGATATTGAGGTAACTCAGTAATCAATGCAGGCTACATAGCAGTGCCAATTTGTAACTACAGCTTACCAAAATACAGGCTACATATAATTAAACTAATAATAAATAATTAGCTCATACGATCAAACTGGTGTGATAGCACTAGGCTGGGCTCAGAGGCGTTAGCTCAAACCAGTGTGATCCGCATTATTGCTGCTGTTTACCAGCATAGAGTGACTGAAGTGGTTGTCAAAATGAATCAGCTGCTCAAATAGTCTTTTCAAAATCACATATATTTATTTTTTATATTAAAAACATTCAAATAATCACAATTAAAAGTTTAAAACTGTTACTGTCTGAGCTGAGATGTTTTGATGCAGAGATGCTTTCTGATGTCATACAAATAACCACTTTTGGAGCAACAAGTTGGAGGCTAGGTTTTTAGAGCAATTCTATGCTTGGAGAACGTCTCGGTTACTGTCGTAACCTCAAGGAACGCGCCATTGTGTCGATGTAGTGACACTAGGGGTCTCTCTTGAGAGCCTCAGTTACCTCTTATCTTTGAGAAAAGGCAAATAAGAATTGGTGAACAGAATTTGCATTCCCCTCCCCCGGGCATACGGGTAAAAAAGGAGGGAAATGTGCATCTGTTCGAGGCAACTGACCTCAACGGTGTCACCGAATTGGCCGATCTGGGAGATGGGGGCGTTGAGAATGCGAGCCTTGTCAAAGTCCCGCAGTACATCAGGATCAGGTCTATCCAGGTGCAGATCTTTTGATGCCTTGGCCTGGTGAACTTGCAGGAGGGCCATGGCATGCATGGCGGAGGAGTGGCTGTGAGCGGCGCCCCAAACCAAGGAACCAATCATCTAGCCACAAGGGCTGACAGGAGAACGGAGGGTTCCAGTCCAGCCCAACACTCTCGGCACCCCGGGTAAGCATAGCGGACAGCTTGCCGTCGGCCTCAGACTTGGCCGGCACACTTGAAGGTGCTAGCTCAGTCGAGTCCTCAGAGTCCACCACGACGCTCTCCGATGCAGCACCGAAACTCTCTTCCAGCTCGGGGGCTCCAAAAGAGACATCAGACTGGCTGTAAGGCGAGCCGGTCTCATCTGGATCCGGAAGGGTGCAAATGAGCATGCTGGGGAATTGGTGGTCCGTGAGGATTTACCCGGCGAAACAGCGCCCGCTAAATTCCCAAAATTTCCTCCATCGCCAGCCGCGCCAGCCCTATACCAGTGGGTAGAAGGTGCGACACGGGGGACGGCTAGAGTGGCTTTCCCCCGGATGAAGGAAAGCTGTAACCGCAACATTGCCATGGTCATGTTCTCGCAGTGAGAACATGAGCCATCCATAAATGCTGCCTCTGTGTGATCTCTGCCAGACACGAGGGGCAGTGCCCATGGCCGTCAGAAGCGGAGAGGTAAAGACCGCATCCAGAAATGACACAGATGGAAGGGCATCTTAAAAAAATGCATCTTTCAAAAGACATTCAATGTAAATACATAGGCTAAATACATAAAAAGTGTGCCGTTTTGATTTAATGTGCTGAGTAATCTAATTTCCTCACCGTGTCCAATATTAAAATCAGAGCGACATACATTGCAAATGGCATGGGCATTGTTGATATGGCTTAGAGATATGAAATGTAATTCTTCCGTTGGTACACCACCTGAGACTTCTCCCATCTACCAATAATGCTTGATTCAACTTCCCGCATCTACTACCTGTGCAAATATCAACAGCACAACTGGGTTGTAGGTTGCCAGGTTGAGGTCACAAATAGGTTGAAATTTGTATGAAGTGTCAATTGTGTGAGTAGGATGCGTTTCATACAAGATCTGGCAACTGGACAACCTTTGAATAATATATTGATGTGATTATTCATATAACGATGTTTGGGCCATACAAATTTTGGGAGTTTCCCTGGAGAAATAACAAAACAGGCGGGGGGGCGGGAGATAGGTCTGAAATACGGGAGACTCCTGGGAAAAATGGGAGTGTTGACAGGTATGGTTATGGTTGGTCTCCCAATCTGGTCTGGTTTGGTTGTTTTTTAGGGTGATATTCAGCTGGTCAGGCTGGACAACCAGTTGTCTGACTAGCTAAAGCAGCTGAACAACTAGCTTAGTATTTCATCTGAGGGTGTTATTTGGATTCATAAAACATACATGCTTTTCAATATGAGCAGATACTGGGGAGAGAGCAATACAGAGAGAGAGAGATTTGTGTGAAGAGAGAGAGCCAGTGTCACTCAACATCATGAGGCCACTTCCATGGGAAACACTGATCTCATTCCCTATCGCTCCTATAATGGACACTTTGAGGGGATGGGCTGCTCTGCTAGAGTCCCCAGGCCCTGATAAACTAGAATTCCTGTCTGGATTCAAACCCAAACAACATTAGTAGCCACACCACAGCCTCCCTCCTCCAGCCCTCTTGTACTGCCCTGCCCACTGGCATTGAACAGGGGCAGATTCCTCTGTCTCCTCCATCAGCAATGAACCACTTATCTGCAGATACAGGACAGTGATAACACTCTTAACAACAGCTATGTGCCACCACAACACGTTAGAGTCGTCGAAATCTTTGACATCTTAACCCCTCGACCTCTACCTTACATCTGCCTCAACACATACACAGAGGGGAAATCGCTAAACAGTTGTGCACAGTATTTTGCCGCAAAAACCTGCGTCTTACTCACTAACCCTCCACAACTCAGTTTAACTAGACGCCAAATGTGCTGAATTTGCACTGTACTATATTTAAATTACGTTTTTAGCATTCTTTTCAGAACAAACACTCCACCTTTTATCCAAACTATACTTATTATAGATTGCGCTTTTTTTTAAAAAGGGGTCAGCCCTTCCAAAACAACACGATCACACAGGAAATCAACAAAAGTGTACCAGCCGAATTAGTGACAAGCGCCATTCCCTGTCAGACATTTTTTTTCATCAGTTCAGGCATGAACGCATTCCTTTCTAGTGTTACTGATAGTGTGTTATGTGAGGAACATCTGAGACACTGGTTCTGGTCCTGTGGTAACCAGGAAGTAATTGTGTTCACAAAACAATGGCTAGCATGATTAAGAGATTGCATTTTTGCTCTAAAATAAATTAAAAAAAATACTCCCTGGCGGTTAGGTTTTCATTTCAGGCGTCCTCCTTTAAACAATGCAAGTGAATGTACTTTTTTGACGGTTTTAAATGCATATTTAGGGTGCATCAAAATAATCCAAATGACTACAGTCAACAAATGATGTTTTTCTGAACACAAACGATTGATTATTTTTAGAAACAAAACAATACTTATATAATTATTAACTACAAATATTCACTTCCGTACATCTCTCTGATGCGCTCATGAGAGGGATGACGTAAGCTTGTTGGTAAGGCCATGCATGGAGGAGGAGGCAGGAAGTGCAGCATTCTGTACAAGAGAAGGAGCGCTGTACAAAAGTTGAATTATTTTTGCTGTAGATTTGTATTTATATAAGTGTATTGTTCAAAATGGTTGTTTGTTATGTGTATCCTGGATATTTCAATCTTCAGAAACCCCAAAGAAAATGCACAGCGGGAATTTTCATCGACATATACGTGAACATGAGTGATTGAAGCTCTGGTTTATCGTGCTGAACCTGGATATCAGTACACCCCTACATTCAGAGTCGATATCGGAATTCATCGGCTGTGTCCTCATAAAGATGGGGTATTGCACGCAATAGTGCAAGTTGCATTAACGCTACATTTTTGGATGTGTTTGCACTGTTACCTGTTTTACATAATTGCTTTTCTCTAAATGCTTTTCTAAAACAATACACTCAGCATGTGCAAATAAACAATGCTATCAGCAGGTGCAGTTCATTCTTAGTTAACCCTCCTCCCCACTCCCAAAAAGCATGTTCACAGTCCATCTAATGCTAACACTGAAAAGGAAAGACTTCTTTTGGCAAACGATCGGCTTAGACATTTTTTTTCTTTAGTCTCCTCACTTTTGGCCAGCAACTTGTTATTTCACAAATCACACTGTAAAGATTAATGCTCACCACAGGAGCATGTCATCATTATTTAAATTATGACTGTGGAGTAAATAAGGCTGGTTTTGTGTTTTGTTTTCTCATGTGAGGTATGGATGAGTTCTCACTCAACGCTGCCAGCTCTCTGCATCCCAGCACTGGCCACGTCCATAAAAGCTCAGGGCCCACGTAGCAACATGGCTAAGTAAGCCATGCATAAAGTTTTGTCTTTTACTTTTCATTGCATTTATTTCCATCCCTCCAGCCTTTCAATGTTTTGGTTAAACGTGGGTGCACAAGAAAAAATAAAGATTCTTTTGCAAATATTTTTCCTGCTGATTATTCTACTTACATGACTAATGGAAAGTTCCAGTGAAGTCGAGATGGTTTGTGCCCTCATAAAGTGATCATTCAGCATAACTGATGATGAGACCATTATAAACCATATCAGGCAGAGGCGTCTAGGGCGCCTGAGATTCTCAGCACTTAGAAGTTAACTAGCTTTAAATGTTTCTACAGCGTCCATAGCAAGAAATTGACATTATCACCCATAGCTTAAAAATTACAATTATAGTCTCAGATGTGGTTTGGTAATTAGATCTGCCACTAGCTAGGCAGTTGCCAAGTTGTCTTAGATATTTTCCAACATTCATCTGAGAGTTCGTCCCTGATAGCGACAGATAAACTAGTAATCAACTTGCTCAGTTGGCTGATAGGGCTGTATAGTGTTATCTAGCGGCTAATAAAGTCATTTGTGATGAGCCGAAGTTCATGCTCAGAGAGGCGCCGGCAGATGACACCTGTCACTAGAGCGGATGTCAGATTAAGAGAGCCAGTTCTCTCCATATTAGGTCTCTTTAGAGTAAAAATATTGAAGACTGCGCTTTCACCCAGCTGGAGACCTGGGGAGTTCTCAACGAATGTTCAAAATCAGGTTGATATTAACGCCCTGACAAAGGTTCAAGTGTATATTTTAGTTTGACCTTCTTTAGGATTCAAGATGATTCAGGATAGGCCTACCTCTGAATTCCCTTATAGCAGTATGAATATGAAGGGGTTTTATTCCTTTTCTTTTTTCTTAGGCTTCAACAAGAATTCTGAGTAAAAAAAATATTTGTATTTATTTTTTCGAACACTTTCACAATTGGGCAAGGTTTGAGAAGGTTAGAGTAAGATGACTCAGGAATCACTGTGCATGGCAATGTTGGGAACGCTAATTCAAAACTGTAGCTTGCCAGACAAATAATTTAAAGTAGGTAACATACAGTCAAGCTACCCTTTTGAAAGCATAGTTCACTACACTATAAGTAACATAAAGTATAAGCTACTAACA
Source organism: Xyrauchen texanus (assembly GCF_025860055.1). Taxonomy (NCBI): domain Eukaryota; kingdom Metazoa; phylum Chordata; class Actinopteri; order Cypriniformes; family Catostomidae; genus Xyrauchen; species Xyrauchen texanus. The sequence continues at coordinate 7,255,372 of NC_068312.1, forward strand.
AAATAAATAAATAATGAAACTACACCCCTGTGATTTAAAGCAAGCAATTTCATGTTTTGCTAGCATCTTATTAAGTTAGCATTTTGCTAACTTCAACAACATGCCCTCTTTCCAAAACTCCCCCCTCAAGAAACATGTCAGCCAATCAGATGTCTGCAAACACGAACGCAAAGTCTGATTGACAGGCAGATAGTGTTTGCTATTGGAACATTTTCTGATTGGCTAAAAAAAACTGTCTGCTCTACAGACACTTTTTCTAGGAGTCTAGGACTGCAACAGAGATCAGTGAGATTTCTTTATTTGCTTATAGAATATTTTGAATTAAAATTCTTAATTTTTCGTAATAAAATTAAACGTCACACATCTGCGTCCCAAGAAGTCGTGTTTTTTTCATTTGACAGAAATTGAAAATAAAGTGTTATCTCCATTAGTCACATGACAACATAACTATCATTGTTTTTTGCTCAGGGAAAACAACTATCAAGCCCTTTGAAGTGATGCTTAAGCATTGTCTTTTACCACTCGCCCAAATTGATTTTTCCACTGGGAAAAATGGAGATTGAGTCAAGGCCAGTCATAAAGAGTGTCCAAGGATATTCCCAACATAACGCGATACGCCTCAGACGTCTCATCTTTCAGCTAATCTTTGTGGTTAAAGTAAACAGCGTGCTGTGAATCATGGGAATGCAATGTGGGGGATAGGCTAATCAATTTCATTAGCCGCATCAATCATCAGCACTTGACATTTATTGTGGTGGGGATGGGTTGATCGGGTGGACTCGGGGACAGGCGGCTTCAGTGATAAATGTTGCTATCTCTAGGAAGAGAGAATAAATAGACTGCATTTGTGGGAAAGAAGAGCTGAAACATGTCAAATGAGGGAAAGTGAATGGTTACAGAAATCGATTACCTCACCTCGTTCCTGCTCTGTTAACTGTCATTAAAGTTATAGTTCACCCAAAAAGGAAAATTTGTCATCATTCATGTCATCATTTCTTTTTTTTTTTTTTGGTGTTCCACGGAAAGTCATGGAAGTTTGGAATGGCATGAGGGTTACACAAGTGATATGATAAAACTAGAATGCTCCTGTTATAATAAAAAAAAGCTGTCTACACTGCAAACGTGCGACACTGGCCTAACAATACCCTCAAATGTACTAAGTTAATGACATCTAAATGAACAACATGGCAAATGAACATACGATCATTTTTATGAGATTGTACGGCAGGCTCTGTTTTTATTAAATATGTTTCTAAAAAAGCCATCCCATCACATTTAACAATCCAAAATTACTGAAACGTTTTCCTCGACTGGGATCGCTGGCAGTGGATGAATAAACTGAATGCATGAACTTTGTCCCTCATCAACCACACTGCTAGAGGAAATATCTTGTTTGTCATTCCTCCCCTGTATCTACAGACAGTATCTCTTGGCTGAAGCTTTAGATTTCACTCTTTGAATTTTTTAGTGGTCAATGCAAGGACTAATCTGATTTGGATGCCTCTCAAGCCAGGAGGGTAAACGGTTCTCTAGCTACAGTTCATTTGACGCGCACAACTGTGTTTTGTGTTGCCTGAGCGTGGAGAGCTAAAATGATAAAACATTTTATCCCGCAATTATAACTATTAGAGACGTGTTATTATTGCTGAATTCACTCATTCAAGCATTGCTTCCATTATCATCAGAGGTAATTGTTTTCCACTCTGCTTCAACTGATGGGAAAGGCAGTTTTTGATACATGGTTGGATATCCTTGATTGTGGAGTTGAGGCTTTTTCTTGTTTATGGTGCTGTTTTCATTGGAAAAATTCAACTATGACTTTCACAGCAAATGTTTCATCCCAGGGCACAATGTTTTTATTAATTGATCATTAACATTTATTGCAAATGCACAGAGCATCATTTATATATATTAAACATGCATTAGATGTATTGTTATGGGTGTAAACTTTAGGTTCAGGGGCAAAAATGAAGATTCATTTATTTTACACAGCATTAACCCACTTGGTTATGCTAGTTTGTTTGCTAGTTTTAGAGGGGTTTGGTGGCGTAGTGGCTAAAGCACAGGGCTATTAATCAGAAGGTCGTTGGTTCGAACCCCATGGCCACCACCATTGTGCCCTTGAGCAAGGCAATTAACTCCATGATGTTCCGGGGGGATTGTCCCTGTAATAAGCGCACTGTAAGTCGCTTTGGATAAAAGCGTCTGCCAAAATGCATAAATGTAAATTATAACTGGTTAGGCTAACTTTATAACCAACACATGGGGCCGGTTGTGTAAACATAGCATTAACTTATGACTATATCTAACAATAAGTTTGACTAGCTAAAGGCGCAATATAAAGCCCACAGCTGTCTTTAGTAAGCATTGCATTGTGGTAAAAGTAATGGTGCATTCACGTCATGTCGGAACTACTGTAAATATGAGATGGGAAATCGGAGGTTCTACTTGGAGCCGTTATTAATTTCTTTGGCAACACATAACGCCAAAATGGTTTTGTTGTTGATAGCAATAATATGTTTATCACTTCATTAATTCACCTTTATATGCTTTTGAAAAATGTTTAAGAAAAAAATAAAGAAATGCTCCAGGCATCAATAACAATAAAATAGCATATTAAACAGAAATATGTTCACTAACTTTAACTGTTAAGGCTGCTGCCATATTGGTTCTTTTCACTTGATGTCACAATTGTCAAGTCGGAGCTTTCATAGTATTCAGAGTTTACATTTTTTAATTACGAGCTCTACAAAGATAGCCATTTTTACAACCATTTTTACAAGTTGGAATCTCGTAATTACGGTAATTCCGACATGACGTGCACGCACCATAAGACACTGAACAACTTTAAAAAATGTTCGACAGTGGGTGCTCAACACAGATTTCCTTAGCTGAAAATATTTGCTTTTTAGAAGAATACAATGCTTAAAAATGTATTCTAATGAACAAATGTAGCGATTTTAACCCATATAATATTTAAAAAAGAAATTTTGTTACCATCATAGAAGTCAAAGCCTTCTGCAAAGTCTCAACTCAAGCCTCAACTGAAGTCCTCACCTGCTCAGCTGACAGTTACTTTCCATGGCAACACAGGATTTAAACAAGAGTTAGCCTAGGGGTGTGATGTCTTACATTTCGGTCATAAATTAGACCAATCTAAGTTTTTATGCAACTGACTGAAAAAGTTAAGACCAAGATTTTAGACAACTAACTTGTAAGACTAGTCTAAAATAGTTTTATGCAACCGGCCCATGGAGAAAACTTTTAAGATAGCATCCTATCCCACATGGAACCTTAAATATGATGATTTGTAATGCTCTACATAGGCAACAACTTAATTTGTGCATACCACTTAAATAATGCTCTTAAAGAAAACTGAATGAGAGACTTAACTCACAATTTATTCCAAATAAGTTTGATGTTAGCATATTCCTAAGATAACACTGCTATAATCTGATCTGTACAAACATCCCCAAAACACAAAAATTGGATTAAATAGTCAATTTTAGATTTGGCTATTTTAGTGCTGATTGAAATTTTGAAAGTGGCCTATTTTTTAGACATTTTAAAAGTTGACCCATATGCTATATATATGCTATCTTGGATGATTTTTTACTGAGCTGCAAACATCCTGTTTCAGTAGGGAATTCATCAACACTGGAAAAATTGTCCTCGTCAGATCATTTAATGGGGTCTTTAAGAACCTCAAAAGTGCATTAAAACTTCACAAAAGCCCCCAGACTTCATGGTGTGTTCCCCTCACCAACTGACTTTCATGTCGAGGAGAGATCACATCATGCTACGCCATAGACATGCTAAATTCTACTTCATAACCCGAGTGCTTTACAGCACATCTTGAAGCTGAATTGTTTTCATCCAGATAATGCAACACTGCCAAAAATTATCATGTTGTCATAATTCTGTCAGATGTCCATAAATACATGTTGTACAGTTGTAAAAAGATTCACAGTCTTTTTGGAAAATGTTGGTTTCCATTCGCAGTGCAGAATTTCATAGTATATGATCCACCAGTGGTAGCAATGAATTAGACTGTCCAAATATGTGGGATGTAATGGAGAGTTCTCAGCGTGCAGTGGTTTTATGAGCCAGTCCGAATTAGCTTGTGTGTGTTTAGAAACATATGGCTGACTCATAAAACCTGTGTTTTGATTGGCGGAGTGATCACTATTATTATGATGAGACAGATTTAGCGATCCTAACACCCACATTTCTCTCAGACTTATAATTGTTCTTGTCATTTGTATGTCTTTCAATGTTATATGCAATCACCAAATAAAACATTATGCTTGAGGCAAAACAGATAAATTAAAATATAAAAGTCTGCACAAAAAGACACACTTAACCTCTGTAATGTAAGTGAAATGGAATACTGAGTGGGAAATAATGTAGAGTGGGACTAGAGCTTACAGTATCTGTTAGAAATGATTCGATTGTGAAAAGAAGGCTTTGAGTATACTGCATATATATTTATACCATAGGTCAGAATGCTTGATTCTGATTGGTTGACGAATGTTCTATGGTGTGCAATTATTTTTCAAGTAAACGCACAGGTCTTGTCCGCATAACGGTAGAAGGCGGAAGAAATCTATATATAGATATAACTTATGCAACTCACAGAATACTTTTCACTTTAATGTCTGGCAGTGTTCAGTCTGTGAAGAGCTGCACTCCGGATGTTAGAGTGGCTTCTTCTAACCTCTCACTTTTCTCTCCTTCCATGTGTCAAACTCTCAAAGAGTGAGACTTAAATAGAAAAGTGGAGCTCTAACTAATGCCATCACTCCTTAGCTCTCCAAATGATTGTCTCGATAATTTCTTATTTCACTATTGCTTGCTCAGTTCCAAAAGCTAGTGCCTACGAATGCAGCATTGTAAGGCATCGTAGGTGGGCACTTGATGCAAAGGCTGTTGTAGAGGATGGCAGAACATGTGAGAGTTGACAATTACAAACCAACTTAAATTGATCTTCATTCAATTCTGAAATGTGTTGCTAAACAATAATTAATAGAAATACTATGAACTATTTTAATGATTATTTAACTCAATATTAGTTTGCACTATGTATTTGTTTATTTACTTGCTTTTTGCAGTATAGAATTATTAGCTAAGAAACGTGCTAGCATTGGTCTTTATCTGTGTGCTATTTGTGTGATGCACAATGTTACTGCCTAGGTAGAGGGTTCCAAATTGGTCACTCATGAGGTTCCAGGACAGTTCGGATGCTGGCAGGCAGCGAGGCAGCTCAATCAGTTTTGTACCAGAGCAGCTACCACATGAATATGTTAGAGGACTCGGATAAATGAACTGTTATTTTCCTTCATTTTGTCTGTCATCATGTGAGAATGTCCCGCAGGCTTGCCTCCAGACTGTACATGAAGAATAATCTCATCTCGCAAGTATGTTTCTATCTTTTTTTTATACTCGAGACGTCCTGAATTGAATTAAGAGCCCATATTGATCTTCTACAGACACCGGAGAAGAAGCACTTTCATCCAAAAGCACATTGCTCAGTCTGACTCGGCAAAACATTGATAGATCATCAATATTCTGTATTCTGCAGTATTGATGAAGCAGTATCGCTTCTCAAACAGTCAATCATAATGATGGCAATGACATAAATAATAACATTTATAAAATGTGATGTTTTCCAGCTGCATATCTATGCTAAAATAAAAAGGCCTACTGAATGCATATTCACAAGGTTCTTCATTGTGTGTATATATATATATATATATATATATATATATATATAATGTACAGGTGAAACTCGAAAAATTTGAATATCGTGCAAAAGTTCAGTAATTCAACTTAAAAGGTGAAACTAATATATTATATAGACTCATTACAAGCAAAGTAAGATATTTCAAGCCTTTATTTGATATAATTTTGATGATTATGGCTTACAGCTTATGAAAACCCCAAATTCGGAATCTCAGAAAATTAGAATATTGTGAAAAGGTTCAGTATTGTAGGCTCAAAGTGTCACACTCTAATCAGCTAAACACCTGCAAAGGGTTCCTGAGCCTTTAAATGGTCTCTCAGTCTGGTTCAGTTGAATTCACAATCATGGGGAAGACTGCTGACCTGACAGTTGTGCAGAAAACCTTCATTGACACCCTCCACAAGGAGGGAAAGCCTCAAAAGGTAATTGCAAAAGAAGTTGGATGTTCTCAAAGTGCTGTATCAAAGCACATTAATAGAAAGTTAAATGGAAGGGAAAAGTGTGGAAGAAAAAGGTGCACAAGCAGCAGGGATGACCGTAGCCTGGAGAGGATTGTCAGGAAAAGGCCATTCAAATGTGTGGGGGAGCTTCACAAGGAGTGGACTGAGGCTGGAGTTACTGCATCAAGAGCCACCACACACAGACAGGTCCTGGACATGGGCTTCAAATGTCAAACGTCTAAACTGGGCTAAAGAAAAAAAGAACTGGTCTGTTGCTCAATGGTCCAAAGTCCTCTTTTCTGATGAGAGCAAATTTTGCATCTCATTTGGAAACCAAGGTCCCAGAGTCTGGAGGAAGAATGGAGAGGCACACAATCCAAGATGCTTGAAGTCCAGTGTGAAGTTTCCACAGTCTGTGTTGGTTTGGGGAGTCATGTCATCGGCTGGTGTTGGTCCACTGTGCTTTATTAAGTCCAGAGTCAACGCAGCCGTCTACCGGGACATTTTAGAGCACTTCATGCTTCCTTCAGCAGACAAGCTGTATGGAGATGCTGACTTCATTTTCCAGCAGGACTTGGCACCTGCCCACACTGCCAAAAGTACCAAAACCTGGTTCAATGACCATGGTATTACTGTGCTTGATTGGCCAGCAAACTCGCTTGACCTGAACCCCATAGAGAATCTATGGGGCATTGCCAAGAGAAAGATGAGAGACATGAGACCAAACAATGCAGAAGAGCTGAAGGCCGCTATTGAAGCATCTTGGTCTTCCATAACTCCTCAGCAGTGCCACAGGCTGATAGCATCCATGCCACGCCGCATTGAGGCAGTAATTAATGCAAAAGGGGCCCAAACCAAGTACTGAGTACATATGCATGATTATACTTTTCAGAGGGCCGACATTTCTGTATTTAAAATCTTTTTTTATTGATTTCATGTAATATTCTAATTTTCTGAGATTCTGAATTTGGGGTTTTCATAAGCTGTAAGCCATAATCATCAAAATTATATCAAATAAAGGCTTGAAATATCTTACTTTGCTTGTAATGAGTCTATATAATATATTAGTTTCACCTTTTAAGTTGAATTACTGAAATTAATGAACTTTTGCACGATATTCAAATTTTTCGAGTTTCACCTGTATATACCTTCCCCTTGATCTGTTACTCAAAAAACCATTGCTTCATGCTAGATGTGAATAGGCCTTTAACTTAATCTTTTCAGAGTATCAATGTGCCTTATTGTAAGCATAACTTTTGCCATTGTGGCACACAATGAACCGCTTTTTCAAAGTTAACTGAAACACACATCTCCTATGATATCAGCCGGGACAAACACGAGTCACTAAGTGTGGAAAACATACATATCATTCATGAAAGGTTACCGTGACCTTCCGCACCAATATCTGGAGTGTTTGTACATTAAATCTATCATTGTGTTTCACTCTCTATCTCCCTCCACACCCACCGCATCCCGACCCAAACGCCAGCACTTCTGTTAGCTCTAGCCATGTGATAAGTGTTAAACAAACTCACTTTCCGCGGCTCTCTCTCTTCTCACCTTTGTGCTTGAACAATGGGAATTTGACATTCCTTTAGTCATCCGTTTCACCCCCACCGTGTCTTTCTCGCATGCACTGAAAGGACAGGAGATGTTGATAAGAGTATAATAGAGAATCAAACAATGCTAAGCTGGGAGCGATTATATATAATTACCCACGGTGGAGTGTTCACTATCAGTGCACTCTAAATATTTGACTTGGCCAACAACAAAAAACTGCAAGCTTTGAGCTTATTAAAGCCTCGATGAATATGGTTTATCTGATTTTAGCTGGCTTCCTGGAATTTACAACCAAACTGTTCTTATTTCTGTAGTTGTTCTAAGAGCACTCCTTGATAAAATATGGTTTCCTTGCTGAAAAAAAAAATGCTTCTGCTGGTCTTACCTGGTCTTCCAGCCTGGTAAATCTGGTCTGTTTGGGTTTTTGGCTATTTGTGAGCCTCAGACTGGGAGACCCACAAAGACCAGCTTAAACCATCAAATTATTTAAGGCTGGTTTAACCTTTTTAAAATAATTTTCATCAGGGTTGTATAGTGACAGCATCAACATGGTCACACAAGAAGTTGGCATGTTGTTTTCGAATGTTTCAGTACCGTGACGAAGGCAGATTTTTGTATCGGTTCAAGTATTTTCACCTTCTCTTGTGGAGCGACCAATAGCACACTGTGTCAGCAGTGTGGAATTCCCGGGATTTCTTTAATCTTTCTCATTATTTTATTTGTCTCTCTGGAATATATGTTCCGAAACGTGGGTCTCAATTTCCCCGCCCTCACTCTGCTTAAATCATAAAAACCTCCATGCTTGTTTACCTTTCTAATTATCCTTACCAAAAAAATTAATATTTTACATGGGTAAACAAGCACTCAACAACATAAATAATGTGCTTGGGAAAAAAAAAAAAACCTTGATCAATTCAAACACAACAGCCAGCGTTATCTAAAGTTTTTCTGGCATCACTAATAACTATTTCAAACGATGATAATTTAAGAAACAGTGATATTTAAAGGGCTCACGGGGTGGAAAGTGTTGACTTAGGGTCTATTTACCTACCTTTCAATTTGCACAGAATTAATATTACCAGTGGTTGTTTTTTACAGTGCGCTTTATAGTAGGTAAAACAAGCTTTAATTTTTACCGGCACGGGAATGCACACTGACATGATTGCATGGGATTAAAATGACTGAGACAGCTCTGGTAAGTTTTTAAGTTCAAAAAACTTCCTGCTTTAGCCACTGGGGGCAGTGCTTAGAATTTTGCAGTCTTAAAGAACAAATGTTCCAATAACTACCTTTTTGTAAACTGGCTTTTATGTTCTGCGTTCTATGTTTTGCTGCAGTTTCCTGGTGAAATGAACACTAGAGGTGCTAATGTGCATTTTCTTAACTTTCACACAAATCATGAGTACGATGGCTGGTTATGAATTTATAAACACTTATTTTTATATCTATTACTCACACACTGCTCTAGCGCATCATTTGAAAAGCAACACATTTTAACAGTTGCATTAGAGACCCACCAACCTTCATTTACAAGACTATTCCAATGTGATTGGTTTGTGGTGTAGCTCACCTGATAGAGTGTTGGACTTTGGACTTAGAAGTTTACCTCTCATTTGCTATGAGGACACTATTGGTCGGATTTAGGCTTGGTTAAGGGTAAGGATGTCAGTTTGTTGTCTACATCTCATTCAGTTTTAGATCACTATTGGTTAGGTTTAGGTTAAAGTTTTAGGTTAGGGAGGTTTCACTAATTAAAACCTTTATCTAATATTTACCATTTAATGTAAACATTGTCTGATTACGACACCATTTTACTCACTTTTAGTGCCCCTTGCTGGACATTTCACTGGTAAACTGCATGGAAATGTGTAATCTAGCAAGTAATTTTGTTTTCCAAAATTGTTTCAACGGTCACTTAATTTTCATGACATCAGGCTGGAATTTCGGTATGTATAGACCGAGTTTAGCTCAAGAAAAATCAACCTATTGTTTCTGAATTCTCTGTGAGATCAATAGGACAGCATAGGCCCATGTGGATATGTTTTGGTAAAGATCTCTCAGTTTACTTTTCACTGTTTCCAAATCTTAACTGACATGCAATCTTGAGCCATGCTTAGATTCACATGCAACCATACAAAAATTTACCATGAAAGTATTTGCGGTCAATAAAGTTTCATCAACTACTCCATGTCAGTTGGGAGCAGCTTAGTGCCTTTGGAATTGCCTTTAACAGAATAGCTTTAAGATTTGTGTGTGTGTGTGTGTGTGTGTGTGTGTGTGTGTGTGTGTTTGTGATTCTAGTAATTAATCTGCTTTATTTAGTTTGACATGACCATTTTGTTCAGTTTCAGTTTGAAACAATGAAATCCAGAATGCATAAACCTCGGCTTCTCAAACCCCCATATCTCCTTCTTTCTCTTTCTGTCATCATTTCTCTCAGATTCCGCTGTCAATTTGTATCCACCGTGGTTCTAACAGCCGCCGTCTCTGCATTGAATTGATGAGATAAATAACGACCAACCATTTACACATGTAAACGCTCACCAAAACAAGAAAACGCTCCCAATAACTGCGAAGAAAAACTTTCACTTTGTGGCTTTCTTGGTGTGGTCACATGAGCCAATGGGACGTCACTCATTCAGTTCAAAAGGCCTTGAGGTTGCTCTCTGCTTGTTCTTTTTGGAAACTTGCGGCATTTGACATCCATAACCATCTATTGGCCGCACTGCTATATTGCCTCACATTATCCAGACTTGAGGGGAATTGTTTTTGGCAACGTGCTCTGAAATTTTCCCACTGCAAAGTTCTTCAAATGTGCTTGCTTTACTCCATGCCCCCAATGTCCAGCTGGAAGACAAAGGACTTCATTGGCTCACCAAGGTTTATGGAGCTTCTCTGATTGCAATTAAAGTGAAACCCAATTAGCCTGCGACAAGGAAATATTGTTATGGGGCGATTCAAGCTGTCTTCTCTTCAAACTTGCTGCATTAAAAGTGCAGGAAATCTAGCCTGTAAAATGAAGCAGTGTTTTTAGTCTGCCGTATATGTCTATTAGGGCAGCTACGCTGGAAAACATTGCTAGGAAGGGTGTTGTGTGTATCTTTGGGTGAGGTTATTTTCTTTTGTTCAGTCTGTGTCAATATAAATAGGGCTGAAGTTGAAATGAAGATGTCCTGATGGTGCCTGCTAACAGAGGCGGGCTTATAATGTTAGGTTAATTACAACACATACTTGGAGCTAATTTGCTTCAGACACTTGCGTTGAATCATTGCACAGGTGGCTACACTTTCATCAAGCGTGGCTCGCTCATATTTATTTTTACAGTTCCCACCATAGTGCCTCTGTATTCGGACACTTTCGAGCACTGTCAGCATGACATGCTAATCACTGGTGCTTCACAGCGTTTTTCATTTACATAAGAAACCCTGAAAAACTTGTGTAAGCAAACATTTCGAGAAGGCTGAGATAGGTGCAATTGTGCATTTTACGTCTGTTTGGGAAAAGCGTTCTCACTCAAGTGCCTCTATCTGTGGCACAAATTGTCCTGTCGCCAAAGAAAGAAAGAAAAAAGTTAAAACAGGAGAAAAGTTGAAATGATCAACTTTTGTCATAAATCACACCAGTACTTGTGTGTATATATATATATATATATATATATATATATATATATATATATATATATATATATATATATATCTCTCACGGTATATATATAGTTGAAGTCAGAAGTTTACATACACCTTTTAAACTCAGTTTAATCGTAGAAAACATTCCCTGTCTTAGGTCAATTAGGATCACTACTTTATGTTAAGAATATGAAATGTCAGATTTATTTCAGCTTTTATTTCTTTCATCACATTCTCAGTGGGTCAGAAGTTCACATACACTTTGTTAGTATTTGGTAGCATTGTCTTTAAATTGCCTTTAAACTTGGGTCAAACGTTTTGGGTAGCCTTCCAAAAGCTTCCAACAATAAGTTGCTGGAATTTTGGCCCATTCCTCTAGACAGAACCGGTGGAACTGTGACAGGTTTGAAGGCCTTCTTGCTCGCACATGCTTTTTCAATTGTGCTGACAAATTTTCTATCTGGTTGAGGTCAGGGCTTTGTGACGGCCACTCCAATACCTTGACTTTGTTGTCCTTAAGCCATTTTGCCACAAATTTGGAGGTATGCTTGTGATCATTGTCCATTTGGGAGACCCATTTGCGACCGAGCTTAAACTTCCTGGTGGATGTCTTGAGAAGTTGCTTCAATATATCCACCTCATTTTCTTTCCTCATGATTCCATCTATTTTGTGAAGTGTACCAGTCTCTCCTGCTGCAAAGCACTCCCACCACATGATGCTGCCAGCCCCATGCTTCACGGTTGGGATGGAGTTCTTCGGCTTGCAAGCCTCACCCTTTTTCCTCCAAACATAACGATGGTCATTATGGCCAAACAGTTAAATTTTTGTTTCATCAGACCAGAGGACATTTCTCCAACAAGTAGGATCTTTGTCCCATGTGCACTTCCAAAATGTAGTCTGGCTTTTAATGGTGTTTTTGGAGCAGTGGCTTCTTCCTTTCTGAGAAGCCTTTCAGGTTATGTCATTATAGGACTCATTTTACTGTGGATATAGATACTTGTCTGCTTGTTTCCTCCAGAATCTTCACAAGGTGTGTGTGTGTGTGTAATTTGTACCATGGTATAGCAATGTTTTTAATTTTATTTATTTATTTATGTATTTATTCAATACAAACAATAATAAAATGGTTGTTGCTGCTTTACAAAATAATCATGCTTATAACTGTAAGTACATGTAGTATTTGTCAGTAGTAACTTTTGTTATTACAACATGAACACTATAAAAATTAAGTGGGGCCAGACATTCTCAATAGTTTTGTAATGATGTGGTGTGGAAACAGGGGAAGGCAGACAGGTGATTAGGATCCAGTTGTGGTTTTATTGCAAATAACTAAATAAATAAACACAAAGCAAAGTCCACGATGGGAAAACTTAACTAAAACACAAAAGAACACACAGCAGGGAAAACATCCACGAAGAGAAGGGAGACCTCGAACGAACACAGTTTCCCAAGGAACGAGAGCTGCGAACATACAACGATGACATTCACGTACACATACAATCAACGAAAGACAGGGACTAAACCAAAAACCAGGATATATATACATGAACATAGAACTAAGGGGCCAATGAACAAACAGAACACCAAACAAGATAACGAGGGAAGAAACAGAGGCAAGTGGCAAGTTAACGAGGGACAGGTGAAAGCAATGACGGAAAACACGAACGCTAACAAAGAGACTATGGAGTTACATAAGGGACAAAAGTGAAAACTTAAGGAATGCAAAAAGTGACGAAAATGGTAAACAAGAGGGAACAGTGAAACAAGACAGGGTAACCGTTACAAGTTTTGTTTACTTGTTTTCCTGAAGTTTGGTTTTCCTCCTTGTAAGCATGTTTAACACCCACAATTTCATTTAAAAAATATATATTATAATTCTGAAGCTCATCTGCTTATAAATGTGGAAATGTGTTCATGTGCAGTATCTGACCCTGTTTCAGTTTTCTCTTGCATGGTTTAATAGATTTATTTAGGCTTGGTATGTGTTTGCCCGCCTACTTTAGAGTGTCTGGGAGTGTTTTACAATCTAAACAGAGGTGTTGTGCTGTCTACTGTCTGTATATGATTTTGCCTCTGTGTTTCACACATTCGCATATCCCAGGCAGGAAATTCACAACTTGCAACTTTATTTTTTTTACTTGCTTTATTCATTTTCATATTATTACTGCATTTTTAACACTCCTGTAGGGAACAACATCTCTTACTCTCTTCCTTTAGCAAATGTGGAGCATTGGTATGCCAGCAAACTGCACAGTGCAATTATACTATAAACAGTTATAGGTCTGCACTAAGTGTTACAATCTGGTAATATGCTAAAAATGTGGTTTATGAGGACATTATTCCCCATAATTCTAATAGCTTAAAAAAAATACTGAAAGATGTTTTTTTTTAAAAAAAAGGTAAAAATGCAGAATGTTTTTTTGTGATGGTTAGGTTTAGGGGTAGGGTTAGGGGATAGAATCGTCATGATTACTGTTGTAACCTCCATTCCCTGATGGAGGGAGCAAGACGCCTTGCTGTCGAATGCGAACCGTAGGAAGGGTCGATGTCGAGGCAGAATGGAGACGTGGAAGTACGTGTCCTTCAGGTCTACCTACCACTGCGAGCCAATCTAATGCAAAATCTGTCTCCCAATTTCTCATTGGTCTTTTCTCAAGTTCAGAGGTACATGAGGCTCTCAAGAAAGACCCCTTGTGTCACTACATTCAACACAACATCGAGTGAGTGACAGAAGGGGAACTATAGAACTATAGTATACAGTATAAAAATCATTATGTCTATGGAGAGTCAACATAAGGATAGCCGCAATAACGTGTCTGTGTGCGTGTGCATGTGCGCGCGTGTGTGTTTATCAAGGGATGATATATGCATGTGATTGATGTATGCATATGATTCCACTCAGTGATGCCGTGTGTGCTTGTGCATATGTGTCACAGAGCCAGTTTGTGCCAGGAAAGATTACTGCTTTCACATGCTATTCTGCAGAAAATAAAAAATATATATAAATAAGTAAATGAGGAATATGTAGATATTGGGTTTGGGTTCTTGTGTCATGTGAACACAGTAGAAGCATAAGTTTTTTTTGGATACGTATGGCTCTGACATAGCTACAGGATTGAATTATGGATGTAAGTAGTTTAAGTATACTTGTTGGAGTATTTGTGATGTAATTGCTTCCACTCGGGCGGCTTGGATGCATTGACAGCTTAATTTAGGGAACCACAGTTTTTGGGCAGTCTGCAGAGCTGTCAGTCAAGGCCTGATAAAGGCGGCCCAAACTGTAAAAGAGGGTATTCTGTAAAAGAGTCACTTATTCAGTTTGCTTTTTTCGCCTTGGTGATTCAATCTTTCATCACTGCAATCACTTTTACCTCCTTTGTGTGGTTATGCACAGAAGAAAAATGCAAAACCCAGATGTATGTCATATATTACTTGGGTCATTCTGTGTTGGGATATAACTATGCAACATATGTAACAGAGTTGATGGTTTTACAGTTTTACATTTCATTGAACCATACTAGCCTGGGTTTTCATACATAAGTTGGCAGTTTTACAAAATCGTGGTAAAAAGGTTGACCATAAAGATCCCCAATAACAACACATAAGATGATAAAAAAAAAAAAAATGTGTACTTGCAGAGTTCACTTCCTGAAAAAATAATCACGTCGTGATTTGTCAGTATGAAATTTTGTTGTATATATATATATATATACAAAACACTGGCAGCCAAAAGTTTGGAATAATGTCTTATGGAAAAAAATTGGTACTTTTGTTCACCAAAGTGGCATTCAACTGATCACAATGTATAGTCAGGACATTCATAATGTGAAAAATTACTATTACAATTTGAAAAAAAAGGTTGGGAACTTCTTAAATTACTTCAAAGAGTTCTCATCAAAAAATAATCCATGTGCAGCAATGACTGCTTTGCAGATCCTTGACACTCTAGCTGTCAGTTTGTCCAGATACTCAGGTGATATTTAACTCCACACTTCCTGTAGCACTTGCCATAGATGTGACTGTCTTGTCGGGCACTTCTCACACACCCTACAGTCTAGCTGATCCCACAAAAGCCCAATGGGGTTAAGATCCGTAACACTCTTTTCCAATAATCTGTTGTACAATGTCTGTTTCTTTGCCCACTCTAGCCTTCTCTTTTTGATTTTCTGTTTCAAAAGTGGCTTTTTCTTTGCAATTCCTCCCATAAGGCCTGAACCCCTGAGTCTTCTCTTTACTGTTGTACATGAAACTGGTGTTGAGCAGGTAGAATTCAATGAAGCTGTCAGCAGAGGACATGTGAGGTG